>NC_050573.1:248851495-249151495 GCF_011100635.1 Trichosurus vulpecula | reverse complement strand
ATTTCAAAGCAGTGTACTTACTTTCTCTCATGCCTTGTTTTGGATACTTGATAACAAATTATAAGTGTCATCTCTTCATGCATTTTCATGTTTCTCAAGTTATCTTTAAACTGAAGTTTTGTAGGGTCAATCGCAGCATATTTTCCAAGTGATTTCACGTATACTCTCATTTCAGTGATTGTCTGTTCTCATTTATGACTGATCTCCAGCTAATATTGATTCCTAAATTTTCTATCAAGTTTCTCAGGTTTCTTCCCCATCCAATAGGTAGTGAACAAATACTCAAATATATTAAGAAAACTCTTAGGTAAAGACACCCTTCAGCAAGACTTATATAATTATAGTATAATCACTCCGTTATTTCATAAGTTCAGATTTTTATATATGAATTTTTCTCATCATAAGTGAAATATTTGTCCATATTGATTTGAATATAATAGATAAAAGAACATATTCATTTCCTTTTTAAAACCTTTAATGAGAATCTTTGTTTAACTGGATGTTTAATCTTTTAAATTAATCACATGTGGGAGTTTTGACTTGGACATACTTGGTTATTATTCCCCTAAACTGTGCCCTCCTTGCTTGAACCCAGTCTTCTACTAAATTAAATTTTATCTTCAAATTAAATGACTGTATAAACTTGTAGATTGAAAAATGAAAGTTAAACTTATTACTTTGTCATTTTACAAAATCTCGTTGACATCTACAAAAATGAGATTTGGGAATCACCATCCAGATTCTTCATTTTTATCAGATACTCATTAATGCTGTGTGTTTATAACAGCAGATTTCTACACATGGAAGAGTTCTCAGAAGTAGTGGGCGTAAGAAAGAAAAGGTTGTTAAAGAATTGTAGAAAATTGGGGGGGGGAAGAGAATTCTGATAACTGGGAACTAAAAGTGAAGACTGTTTTAGAGTTTAATCCAAAGGACATTGAAATATGGGTGTTTTCAAATTATAGGTTTATTCATTAAATAATTTAGGGAATCTGATTGTGCCTGGAAAAATTACTTTGACTTTTTCAGCCCTCATTTTCAACAGAAATTGAATTGAATTTTTTTTTTACTTGCCTGAAGATTTATCCGTCAGTCTTTCTCAGCTTTCATTCATGCAATTGACCACTGGAGAGAAAGTATTAATAACATATTTGATACTATATAAATTCATTTTCTACAGTTAGACCAGTGCTTATTAGGCACATGTTGTTTCTTTTACAAATTTCATTTTTATTTGACTCAGAGAAAGCCTTTATTTACATAAAGAGATGGAGGAGTAACATTTGAAACTTGTAAATTTCTGTTGGGGATTCATTTGATCTTTAAAGTTTTACTTTCTTCATGGCCCTTTCAGGCTAAAACAACTTTAGTCTCTTAGCAAAAAAGTTTGCTACTCTATCTAGAGACATTTTAATTTTAAATTGATTAGCTTGTTTATTTTACCTTTTATGATGACAGATTCTGATGATACTGTGTGTTTTTTAAACAAACCACTTAGATATTTTCACATTTTAATTCTTTCTTTAATCCATTTTAGAGAAAAAAACTATTGAAAGGGAAAGTGATAATTGAGTAACTTCAGTGCCTCCTTCATAAGTTTCATTGCAAGTATACCTATCACTGTTACTTTTCATCTATAATTATAGGGAGATGTTATTTGTGGCATAGCTTTTGTTTGGGACTTTTATCTAATAATTTTGCAAGAAAATAGGCTAAGATAGACTTTTTAAAGCAAGATTTTTCCTTTGTTCATTATACATTTCATAGATCCAGAAAAGCAATTTTCTTTTGTGTTCTCCTAAGTCTGTTCAAAAGAGTTAAAATACAGGTCTCAGATGTTCAAATGGATATGTGATCCTATCCATTTGTATGTTCCCTCTAGTTGCTGTAGATTGCAATCCATCCATGCCTGACCATCCTGTGTAACTGTATTCCGTTCTCTCCCTTACATTTACCACCAGGGATCAATCCAGTGAACTGGAGGTCTTTCTTGCTTATTCCTCACATTGAGTCAATCTGTCTATCTGTTACATTTTCACCTTATGATCACCTTCTTTTCTTACTCATCTGTTTCTCTGATGAGGCTTTTCTCTTATTTCTTTTCTCAAGTTTCTTATTTGTTATATGTTAGTTACAGTCTGCTTACACCCAGCATTCATCTCTCTATTGCCCTCTGAGTGGCAGTTATTTTTGCTTCTTTGACTGTATGTACATGAAATTATCATGGTTTATGTCTGTCCTCCCTCTGTCCTTTGCTCATTTTTCATTATCTGTAGTTTCTTAAGCTTCAATTACATGTTATATTTTTTCTCCTTTTTGTTCTAGTTGTATACTAATTTTGACCTTACATCTAACAAGTTGATATTCTATTTGTAGACATCTGATCCAGTAATGACTCCCACATCAGTAAAAAGTCATTTCATTTTTGTTAAACATAATTAATTTTTTTGATGGTAGTGCTTGTCAAGTCAAGTATCTCGGAATTGTTTTTTCCAAGAAAATATTTGTGTTCTGTTAAACATCTATTTAGTCTTCTATCATTCCTTATTCTGCTTCAGTGTAGTTCTTGCATCCTCACCTATTATCAACTTTACCTTGAAGTCACCTTCATGTATCATGGTATATTTTGATTTAATTTGGAGGGTCCTATTGAGTTCTTTTTAGAATTTATCACTTTACCACCTACAACTACCAGTGATATATAAACTGGGACCATTCTCATAGTGGTCTATTTTGTAAAAATTGAACATGAGAACTGTGATAAGAGATGACCGAATATCCCATGAAATTATGTTTCTGCCTTTGGAGAATGGGGAAAAGGAACAAGAATTTATTAAGTACTTACTATATACCAGGGACTGTTTTAAATGCTTGATCCTTAAAACAGCTCTGGCAGATGGGTACCATTATCATCTCCATTTTACAGTTGAGGAAATACTTAATTGACTTATCCCCAGAGTCACACAAGTAATAAGTGTTTGAGGCCAGATTTGATCTTGAGTTTTTGTGACTTTAGACCTAGTACTCTATCTGCTACACCACTTAGCTGCCTCCATTTATTTGAGACTTCCTTACTTCTTCCATTTTCCTTCATGGAGAGAATATCAAGATTAAGACAATTCAGTTCCTTTGGTAGTAGTATTCATTTGGGTCATTGAGAAAGGATGTCTCATAATGAGTACCAACAGTGAAATTCATATCACAAAGAGGCAGCTGATAACATCACCAAGCATACCAAAACACACACACACACACACACACACTCACACTCACACTCACACTCTCTCTCTCTCTCTCTCTCTCAACACATTTTACCTGTTATTTCTTCCCAGACCCAGAGACATTAATGACACACTTGCTCAGGGTCACAGAAGTAGTTTGTGACAGAACTAGAAAGTAGAACTGTTGGATCCTTACCTAGTGCTTTTCCTCCTCTACTGTGCTGCCAGACACCAATGAAATGACAGTATTTTTATCAATATAATTGTGTCAGGTCAGTAATTCAAAGTACTAATTCACCATATAGATGGAGCAGCAGAAAGTATAGAGTAATTACTATATTAAGACTTTATTGACTTACTGACAACTACTTGCAAAATACATGAGATTAAAAGTGCATTTCTTTGAGTTTTCTTTGTATCATTCATCCTTTTGTGAAAAATTCACCTCATTCAATAGCTGGCCAATTCTTTATTGCCCTCAATATGAAAGTGTGCATTTAGTGCCTGTTTGTTGTACTATGTTTCATACGAGGTGTGACTATAACATAATGAGATTGATTTTCATGTGTGACTTTTGGAATCAATCTTGTTATAGAAATACCTCATGTTGTATTGTATGTGCTTTGAATAGTTCTTATTTTTTTAAAAAAAAGGCACTAAAAATCCTCATGACAGTAATCGTTCTTAATCTGTAAAATATGAAAATGGGAGACATTCAGCTTCTTGGTAAACTACTTTTTACATCTGAAATGAATTGGGAAGATTCCAGGCGTGGAGAACAGCCAGTGAAAATGCCCAGAGGCAGGAGATGGGAGTATCTTGTACAAGGAACAGCAAAAAAAATTGAGGGTAGGAGGGAGTGAGGTAAGGTATAGAAAAGACTAGAAAGGTAGGAAAGGGCTACATTGTGAAGAACTTTGAATGCCAAACGGAAGATTTTATATTTGATACTGAAAGATTAGAGAGCCCCTAGAGTTGATTGAATTGATTTTAGAGCTGGAAGTAGCCTTAAGGGTCATTGATTCCAACCCTGTCATTTTCCAGCTGAGGAAACTAGGACCAGAGAGAATAAGTTACTAATACAAGGTGACATAGCTGATAAGAAGCTGAGCCCCAGGGTTCATTATCCATTTCTGCCTTCTAGCTGGGCAATCTGGGATAGCCGCCTATCATAATAAAATATCTGCTACTAATGTCATTGATCACCAAGAGAGACTATTTCATGTTTCCTACTTCTGATGGTTATAGGTTTTCTATGCACTATCATTCCATTGCCTCTTTGATCTGATCTGTTTATTTTCAAATGTCATGACCATATCATATCCCAGTCATGAGTTCTATTTCTCCCCACCCTCCACCCCCACCTCCACCTCCATCTCAGTGATGTTTGAAGTCAAATTTACTTCCTTGTGTTAAAGGTCTCATGTTTTCCCAGTTCATTACCATACTTAGCACAAAATAAATACATAAATGAAAACCAAAGCATCACTTTGTATAACTTGAAGTCTTCGGCTACTGCTGTTAGATATGGCCTTGATGGGCTTGTGCTGAGACACTTTTGATTGCTTCCATTTTCTGGCTTCAGCGATATTATTGTCTGTTGTTTTATCTTCCTCCTTAGAAGAGTAGGGTTAGACATGATTTCTTAGTCTCAAGCCCCACGGTATTTTGTGGTTTTTTTTTTAAAAACAACTCTTTTAGAAAGGCAGTCCAATTTCACTCTACCATAGACTAGCAAAAGGCCTCTGGGGTTAGAGTAGGGAATGGGGAGCTGGACCTTCCCTGCCTTTTGCTTTAAGATCATATCTATCCTATTCATTTCTGAGACTTGGCTAGAAGACCTCTTTTCCTCAGAGAAGGTTGTTTGATCCTCAGGGCCAAACCCTTTAGAACCAAGAGAAGACTCACTCCTAGCAAAATAGTTAAGTTAGTGCCTTCAGTTTCAAGTCTCTATTGAGAACTGGACTGCATTGTGATTTGTGATGTGTGTAGTGATTCCTTGGTCTTGCCTCTCTGTGCCCAACCCCAACTAGCTCAGGGTGGACATTCGGTTTGCCTCCAGATTTTTATTGCTGGAGGTTAAACTATATCTGGTCATCCTCCACAATATGCTTAGCAACTACCAAGGGTTCTGGGATTTGGATTTCTCCAGTTGCAAAACCCAGTTCCTCTTCTTTGTAAACTATGGGAAGGATAGGAGTGGCACAGAGACCAAGGCCTAATGAGCAGGGTCATTGTTTCCTTTGCCTGCCTAGCCATGTGCCTACATTTCTTTCTTTCTTTCTTTCTTTTTTTTTTTTTTAACTTTCTTTTGTATATGTCGCCAGTAAAGCAGTTTCAGGCTTTGAGCCCACCCTTAGAGACATCTTGAAAAATTTCTTCCATTCTTTCAAAGAATACTTCATTCTCCCGGAGAAACTGAAGTAGAAAGAGGTGTTATTTCATTCCTTTTACCTTCTCCTCCAGCAGGGCCATCAACCTGCACTTTGCACACATGTAATGCTTAATTGGTTTTGGGAAAATGCTAACATAGCACAATCACAGCAGGTCACTGGAACATCTCCATTGCCTTCCATATTGGCTGAAAGTAAGATCCGCAGTTCTCTGTCTCTTGTTGCTAACTTTCCTTGCTAAGTGTGGTAGCAAGGTGCTTGGCCGGCTATGTTAGAGGCTCTTAAGTGAGACTTTTCTCTATAGTTGGCTTTCCTGCCTTTTTTATCCCTTGGTATTTTTAGCCTTTTCTCTTGTTACCTGATGGTACTTGCCCAGGGGCATTTGCTCCAGAATCAGCATATTCCTTCCAAGTTCTTAATATGAACAGCAACTGTACTCAAGTTTTATCTGCCAAGAATGGCTTTTGAAGAAATCCAGCTTCTACTCACTTATTGTCCTTTCCTTTGCCTCACCAGTCAAACACTGCTTTTTTGAATCATGTCCATTTGCAGTACCATCGTCTTCTGATACTCATTAGATAAAATTAAAAATCATTGCAGGGTCATATGAAATCACAGGATTTTAGTGTTGAAGGTACTATAGAGATCATCTAGTCCAGGGTTCTTAACCTAGAGTCTGTGAATTTTTAAATACAGTTTGAGTACATTTCAATATGTATAGTTTCTTTGGCACTGCTATATATTTTATTTTATGCATTTGTAGACATTCTTAGACAGGGTCCATTGACTTCTCCAGATGACAAACGGGATCCATGGCAGAAAAAAAAGGTTAAGAACCTCTGATCTAATCTAGCCTCTTCATTTTGCAGATGTGGAGATTAAGGCCTTTTGTTCTCTAAATTATTTTGTTTGGACTATACCGGTGGATTTACCAATTGTTGATAGACATAGTAGAAAGAAATAGACATGATAGACATAAATTGTAAATATAAATATTGTCTATACAGCACAGTAGAAAGAACACTGTTCTGGACCCCAGCTTACTACTTTTGTAACCTTGGACAAGTTGCCAAGGCTTCCTGGGCCTCCATTTCTTATTTGTAAGTTGAAGTACTTAGCAGTGTGGTCTCTGGGGTTCCTTCTAGCTGTAGTTCTCTGATCCTATGATCCTAAAAGCCACTAACTTGTAGCGCTCAATCAACAAGCATTTATTAAATGCCTTATGTGACAGGCAGGCTCTGTGCTGGGTGCCAGAGATGCAAAGGAAGGTAAAATATGTCTACGTTTTCAAGGAGCTATACTCTAACAGAATAAACAACACAAATAGGAGGATGTAACAGTTAAACTAAGGTAAACTGAGGCATAAAGTTCTGAGCATAATCAGTGTATTGGTAAAGCACAAATTTACCAATAAATAGGATGTCAACTTTCTCGGCAAAGCTAACACCTGGAATGGGTGGGGGGAGCAGCTCTCTTTTTGCAGTTTTGGAGAGTACAGAGCAAAGAACAGGACTTTGTAGGCGAGGAGCAAGTTATGGTTGGCTAAAAAACCTTGATAACATGAATGGCAAAATCAGTATGATTGATTACAGAGCTGAGGCATGGGGGACAATATGATTGGTTGGAAATTGGGAATGAGGGGCCGGCAACAACCCCCTTCTTCCCTCCCGTGACTAAGAAATGTTCATTGCTTAAATCTACCTGCAGTCAGAGATAGTGAACCAGACTTCTTTGGATAACAAACCAGACATCCTTGAAGGATAACTTGATGGTGTATGGATACTGGACCAGACCTAGGGTCCACCCACATCTCTCAAGGATAACAGATTTCCTTGAGGCAAGAATAGAACAGTGATTGGCTGGAGAACTGGATTTCTAAACTTAACTCATTACGAGCCAGCTGAATTTCTGGACTAGGCTCAGAGACAAAGAACCATGACTTAGGCAGCTAAAGAACAAAATCAATTAACTGTAGATAGTGTCCCTAAAAATGATAGAGAATCAGTCTAATTATTTGTTTCCCCCCTTTGATCAATGAGAGATGAGGGAGGGGGAGAGGGAATAAGTGTTTATTAAGCTCCTACTATGTTTCAGGCACTGTGCTAGGGACTTTGCAGATGTTATCTCACCTGATTATATATATATATATATACAAGAAACTTTTATGGGGCAGGTTGTGAAGAGTTTTGAATGACAGATTGAAGAGTTTAAATTTGATCCTAGACATAAAAAGGAACCATTGGAAATTGTTGATGTGGGGGAGGGAATAGGGTTAAAATGGAAAAACTGGTACTCTTGTAAAATCACTGTGGGTGCTGGGTGGAGGATGGAGTGAAATAGGGAGAAATTTGAGCCAGGAAGACCAATTAGGAAGTTATTATAATCATTTAGGTGAGAAGCGATGAAGGCTTAAACCAGGGTGGAAACTGTAGAGAAAAGAAATGGAGGGGAGATGTATGGGAGAGATGATGCGAGATAGAAATGATGAGGCTGGGAAGAGATTGTGGAGCAGAAGGATGAGAGTGAGGAGTCAAGGGTTATGGCACTGTTGAATACCTAGTTAACAAGGATATTTGGTGCCCTTCACATTAACAAGGAATTTCAGAAGAAGTGTGGGTGTGGGGAGAAGACAATGAGATGTGTTTTGAACCTGTCTAAGATGTCTATGGAATATCCATTTTCAAATGCATAATAGGCAGTTTGTAAATCAAGGCTAAATATTTCTAGTTGCCAAATCAATCTAACTGAAGGCAATTTTTAAAAATTCTGTGAATTCTGCTCTTTTGCCTCAGAAACATGTATGTATCCTTAAATTTAGAGAGCAACCATAGTTTAGCAGGCTTGGGTCATTGTCCTGGCTAATATGGACACCTGCCATCTTTGTGATAAATTTTTCGGGCGGAGGGTGGTCATTTTCTCTGTCCATAAAATGGTTATATCTCTGGAATAGTACCCATCTCACAGTTGTTATACGTAAAAGCATTCGCAGAACTTTAAAACCTTTTATGGGCATCTAAGTGGCAGGCACACTGGATAGAGGGCCAGGCTTGGAGTCAGGAAGCCTGAGTTCAAATCCGTCCTCAGCCACATACTAGCTGTGTGATCCTGAGCCAGTCTCTTAACCCTGTTTGCCTCAGTTTCCTCATCTGTAAAATGAGCTGGAGAAGGAAATTACAATTCACTGTAGTATCTTTGCTAAGAAAACCCCAAATAGGGTCACAAAGAGTTGGATACAACTGAAATGACTGAAAAAAACAAGAAAGTCTTATATCTGTGTAAAGTTTCCACACTTTATTGTTGTAATTGTTAACACAAGCATTCTCTTTGTTCTGCTTCTATCTTTTTCTATGAATGACTAGTCTATTCCATGGGGCTGAGGCAGCCTAGTTTGTGGGACAGATGGGTAGTAAGTTGTCCCTAAAGAGCCCTGGAGAGGCAAATGTATTCCCTAATTCACTATGTTCTTTTCTCCTTGGGCAGCTAGAATGGCTTCTCAACTGGAGGCAGAAATATTCCCAGAGTTTGTCTTTTCCTAACACTCTGGGGCCAGCAGCTGCTTCAGCTGTGACAGAGGGCATAAGTGTTCCCTGAGCTATACACCACACAACATGTTTTCCCTTGGAAATGATGTCATGAGTCATATTTAGGATTTCGGATCACAAACTCCTATTTTAACTCATAACTTAAACAATTTCAGGGAAAGGGAAGGAGAATGATCAGGAAGAGAACCCCATTGGACAGTATTAGTAGTTGGATTACATCAAAGGGGAAGACTAAATGAGCATCAACAGGACCATGAGTTAATTAGACTTCTCTGGTCTGATGGGAACTCATCCACCATTTTTAGCAGTCCTTCTGTAGGAAGATGTGCTCCAGGCTCCACACAACTGACACAGAAATGAACTTGTTTGTGAGTTGGGAACTAACTTTATTTTATAGTACTTCAGTGTATGGTTTAGGTTTTGTTGCCTGAATCATTCTGGATGGTGCTAGAGATGGCAGTCATTCTGATGACTGTAGATTTCAACTGTTTACATGCTCTTAATTTCTCTGTAGACTGTTTAGTGTAAAAACTTTAGAAGGTGTTCCAGACTTGTTGCTTGCCCATCCAGAGAACGTTCCTCCTCTGGCCAAATTTTTTCTTACTCTTCTGGAGGGATTTTATTTTTGTTGTTTATAAAAATCCCACAAAATCAAACTTTTATTTTCTTGCAGAGATTGTGTTTGATATTCTAGTTACATTTCTATTGTATAGTACTGGGAAGATATTTTGTGTGTGTGTGTGTGTGTGTGTGTGTATATGTGTATGCACTGGGAAATGGAAAGGCACTAGCATTAAAGGGGCCTAGGAAAGGCTTCTCGAAGTGGTTGGGATTTTAGCCGAGACTAAAGGCAGTCAAGTAATCTAGAAGGTGGAGGTGAGGGGTAAGGGCATTCTAGGCAGGAGAGACAGCCAGTAAAAAGGCAAGGAGTTGGGAGATGGACATGTGTTTTGTTTTCAGTTATTTTGTAACATTGGGCAGCTAAGTGGCACAGTGGATAGAAGATTGGTCCTGGACTCAGGAAGACTTATTTTCCTGAGTTCAAATTTCATCTGAGACACTTAATAGCTGTGTGAGCCTAGGCAAGTCATTTAACCCAGTTTGCCTCAGTTTCCTCATCTGTAAAATCAGCTGGAGAAGGAAATGGGAAATTAGTCCATTGCCAAGAAAACCCAAAATGGGGTCACAACTCAACAACCAGAATAACAACTTTGCAACATTCCTTTTTGATTGTTTTATAGTTATTGTTATTTTATTGTGGTTTTTAATTATATTTTCATTACTATTGTAGTCAGTGTATATATTGTTTTCTTGCTCCTATTTGTTTTATTGTTTTTCTTGGGCCTGTTTTGCATCAGTATATAGAAGTCTTTCCATTATTCTCTGTATTTGTATGTTCATCTATTATCTTTATTTTCATTATCTATTCATCATTTCTTACAGAACATGGATATTCCATTCAGCTCGTGTACCACAACTTATTTAGCCATTCCTAAATCAATAGGCATCTACTTTCTTTCCAAATTCTTTGCTATTACAGAAAAGTGTTGCTGTGAATATTTTGGTGTTTTTAGAGCCTTTCCTTTTGTCAGTGACCTCTTTGGAATAAATGTCTAATGGTAGGATCTCTGGGTCAAAGGGTGCGGACATTTTAGCCATTTTATTTGCATAATTTCCATATTGCTTTCCCTATGCTTCCTCAAACTGTTGTACCAATTAATTGCTCCATTAACAGTAGTTAGTGTGCTAATGGTTCATATTTTGTGAAAGTTCACTTCTGTATTATCACTAGAGTGGGTCATATGGAAAGCAGTTTTGTCTCCCAATCAACAGCAAGTCACTGAAGACCCAAAAAAGGGAGGGGTGTGGATCCTGTCATGAAGACTTGAGAAGGCAAAATGGAAAAAAAGATGAACAATACTGTTGCTCGCTTAGTAGTAATCAAAGAATCTTTTTATTATTTGTCAAGACCAAGTTGAAATGATTTCTTATACACTGTAAAATTACGTGCAAAGCCTTAAGGCTATAACAGAGGCACTTATCAAATAAAATGGTTCTCTTAGAAACTCTCAAATCTTAGAAAACAATTCTGTTTCTATTAAAAAATGAAATCCCCAGGTGTTGGAGATACTTGGAAGTTTAGTTAGCATGGACCTAAAAATCTGCAACCATGTGTGCTGGAAACGATAAATACCCAGTGTATTCTACTTTTCTACATACATAAATTTTCTCCCATTCTGATTACAGCTGATAATCTACACAAGTATTGGCAAGCCACCATGATTTGTCTCGAGTAATGCCATTTTTTTTTGTTTTTCTGTTTCAGACACTGTCAAAAGAGAAGGTCTTTTTTGAAGTAGATATATACTTGTATTTCATTTTGTTCAGTTTTCAGTAGCATCCAACTCTTTGTGACCCCATTTTGGGTTTTCTTGGCAAAGACATTGGAGTGGTTTGCCAGCTTCTCCAGCTCATATTTCAGATGAAGAACTGAGGCAAAGAGGGTTAAGTGATTTAATGCCCAGCGTCACACAGCTACTAAGTGTCTGAGGCCAGATTTGAACTCAGGAAGACTCTTCTTCCTACCCTAGGCCTGACACTCTTTCTACTGTACCACCTAGCTGCCCCAAATGTTTTGTTAAAGCCAACCAATTGGGGTTTGTTTGTTTTTTGGAACCTGCATTACTAAGAAATAAATTTTTATTAAAAAGAAGGTTGAGTTATCATTTTATCTGTTTGAGCTTCTGATCAAATTAGAGGGTACAAGGTAAGCTATGCTAAAAAATGGAGAGGACTTTCTTAATTGCATCATATAATTCATAGTTTAAATAGTTAGACTAAAATTTAATTATAGTTAAATATTTAAACTGCATTACATTTTAAATACAATTAAGGTACAGTTAATAAAAGAGGCAGATTATATAACTGGTGATTTAGAATCATCACTTCAGATGATTTGACATTCCATTTCTGGACAGTCATAATTACTGAGGTTAATTTCCTATGTTTACAGAGTCCAGGAGCATGTACTGGAAAGGACACTAGACTTGAAGTCAGAAGACAGGGTTTAAGCGCTGACCCCTCTGAAATGTATTAACTGTATGAACTTGGACAGGTCACTTTAACATCTCTGAAGGTCAATTACACCGGCTGTTAAAGACCAGCCCTGTGCTACCAGAGAGGGTCTATTTTGAGGCTTAAACTTATATAAATCAAAGATAGTTCATGTGAAAACATTTTTCAGCTACAAAGCACTATGTAAACATAATGTGGTATTATTTTTATTCTTATGTTTGAATCTCTGAAACTTGGATGTGTTTGACCGTACTCCTGGCTTTTGGAGCAACACAGAATATACGTGCTGTTTCTTCTATATAACAAACCTTAGCATATTTCTTGATAGTGGTTATATCTATCCCCTTATTCTTTGTTTTAAATTAAATATTCCCAGGTCCTTCAACTATTCTTCATCTGTTGTGGTTTCTGAATCTCACCATCATGGTCCTACTTCTTTGTACATAACTGGTTTGTCAGTCTTCTAGTTATATCATCCATCTCCATATCATTTGCATATTTTCATAACACCCCTTGATTAGATAGGGCCAAAATTAGAGTCATGTGGCCCCTGACTTATACCCCTCTTTAGGTTGGACTAAATTCATTAGTAACTTTTAAATATGGTGGTTGTCTAACCAGCTGTAAACCTAAACAGCTACACTCTGACCTGAACTGGGGTCAACACAGCTTATGTGTGTCAGAAGTTGTACGTGAACCTAGGTTCCCCAACACTGTTTTCTCTTCTCCCAAAGGTTCAGCACTTTAACATCATTATTCCTTTATGTGGTTACCGATCATTAGAAACTATGACCTTATAAAAATTAAAACAACAACCCAAATGGCAATGGTAGTGGTAAGTATAAGGAGGCTGAAATATGTTAATAGAGACAACTAGAACTTGAAAATGGCATAAAGGGTATTAAAGAGTAAAAAGGCAATCAGATGGTAAGAGTAACAAATGGACAAACAAGTGGTGCATAGTTATCTCATAGGGTCTCAAAGAACCAGAAGACCTCTATCACATTGGTCAGTACTCCATGGAAGATTTATGGGGAGATATGAACAATAATCCCTCATTCTAGAAAGGTGAAAGAATTGTGTCCAGTATCAGCATCAATGAATTCACAGGTCCTCAAAAGTACTTAAACTCCTCTGCCATGATATGTGGCAAATTGATCATGTGGGAGCCAATCTGCTCATCTGATATGTAAGAGCAAAGTTATTCCACAAACAGACTAAATAAAAATTTTGAAAAATCATTGAATTAGGAAAAAAAAATCAAGTAATGCTGATCGTATACATAATGATCCTCTCTGAGAAAAGCTGACTGCTGCCAGACCCAAGATGTTTCCAGATATTCATTTGCATAGAGGACATTAGAGAAACCCATAATGGCACAATCTTTGTCAATTAATTTCATTCAATCCGGCATAGTTAATGAGAACTGAGAAGTACGAGTTTCAAATTCAGTCTTTGCTGTAAAAGGAAACATCATCCCATAAGGAAGACAGGGCTTATTATATTTTCTTGAACCAATAAAAGTATTTGTAAAACATCTGTCAATGACTGTACATTAGCAGATGTTTGCCAGGCATAACATTCAGATAGTAGAGAGAACTCTTTTTAAAAAGAGTCTTTTAAAAAGAGCCTATCAATGACAGTATCTGGAAGTCACTGCATTTCTGAACATAACAATATGAACCTAGTGAACACAAAATTGTATCTAATGATAAGCATTGTCACTGAGTAAATAGTACTATACAAGTGTCCTTGAAGTGCTTGTGTAAAATGAAATATCCCAATAGAAACAGTATTTTGTCACTTTTCTTTGCACAAACTGTGCTGATAGAGTCCATTACAAATTTACGTTCTGTATAATCTCAACTGGTCCCTCATGGCAGTAGGGCATCTGTAATTGATTCAGATTCTGCATACCAAGACTGTTTCCAGCCTTCTCGTATCTTTTTTTCATGGCCTATTTCTAACCTCTCACCTAAACTCCACCAAAAAAAGCCCCCAAAACCAAAACAAAACAAATCGAAGACATTAGCTGAGAGTGTCTCCTTCCATGCTCTTCCTCATCTCATCTCATCTCACTTTTTCAGACATCTGCTATGTACTTTTTCACTTGTCTTATATAAAGAGGCAGCCCTGTTCTTTGCCCAGGCCAATCTGTCTATGTGTATCCTTGATCCCCTTCCCTTCCGTCTTCTCCAGCAAATTGCCCCTTCAAGAACCTTAACTCTCTTATCATCATTATTATATTTATATCTATTGGCTCCTTTCCTGTTGCATACAAGCATGCTGTCTCTTATCCTTGAAAAAAAAATCCTCACTTCATCCTACCATCCTTACTACCTATTGCCTTATTTTATCTTCTCAGATAAATTTGAGAAATCTGTCTATGCTAGTTGCTTATATTTTCTCTTCTTATTCTCCTCTTGTTTGTTCAGTCGTTTCTGGCTCTTCATGACCCCAATTGGGATTTTCTTGGCAGAGATCCTAGAATGGTTCCTTCTCCAGCTTGTTTTTACAGATAAGGAAACTGAGGCTAACAGGGTTAAGTGTTTTGCCCGGGATAACACAGCTACTAAGAATCTGATTGGAACTCAGGTCCTCTTGATACCAGGACTGACCTTCTATTCACTGCACCAACTAGGTGCCCATCTGTGAACTATTATTATAATCTTCTAATTGATCTTCCTTCTCAAGTCTCTCTTCCTTCTAATCTATCTTCCACTAAGCTGCCATGGTGATCTTATCTAAAACTCAGGACCTGACCATGTAACATGCATATATCCCTTACCCCCCATCCCCAATAAATTCCAGTAGGACCTCTGTCATCTCTAGGATCAAATATAAACTCCTCTGTTTGACTTTTAAATCTCTTTGAAACCTTAGCCTTTTCTACCTTTTTAATCTTCTTACACTTTGCTGCCCTCCATGCACTCTATAATCCAACTACTATTGCTATTCCTCAAAAAGAACTCTCAATCTCTCATCTCTTTGCTTTTGCAATGGCTGTCTCCCCATGCCCAGAATGATCTCCCTACCCCCACCCCCCATCCCCACTATCCTAGTATTCCTAGGTTCCTTCAAGCCTTAGGGTGAAGCTCCCCTTCCGTAGTAGGCCTTTTCCAATCTCCCAGTTTCTGATGCCTCCTGCCGCTCTGAGAATTCCTTCCATCTACATTGTAGACATCACATATGTAATAATTTATATTTTGTCTGCCCTATGAGAATGTGAACTTCCTGAGGGCAGGGCCAGTTTTTGCATTTCTTTGCATCCTGAGCATTTGAGAACAGGTCCTGGCACATAGTTTGATGCATTCAACATCGATAGGTAAGCTATTTTCTAATTCTGCAATAACTTTTAATTGCCATACAACTTTATCCAAGAGACTGGGTGAGTTAGACTGGTAATGAAAAAACAAACTCAGTTTAGTTTATTGAGAGAATTTCTTAATCCCATTCAAACAGCTATCCAAACTACATGGTTTGGCCTAGAAAAGCAGGATGTGATGAAATTTGCCAACTGTTTTTCGTGGTCCAGGTGGTTATCCATCTTATTCTTGGTTTCCTTTCATAAATACTCATTTTTAATATTTTACTAATATTTTTAATTGTTTTATTGTCTTAATGAATGTTTAAACAGATTTTGTATATTTGATTTGGTTACGCAGTTTCTCTATGAAGAGAAGAAAGATGTTAAATTATAACGCTTTCATTAAGGATCTCTAAAGCACTTTAATTTGTTGTAGCTTAGTATCAGATATATACTCTTTAAACATTTGCCGTTAACGTATAGAATGCCTATGCAAATCTTTAAGGAGCCAAGTTATTGATATCGTGTACTTTTTCTGCTGATTTTAGGTTTTGTATATTTTGCTTCAATGTAGACAGCAGTTTCTGTGTTTTTCTGTGCCTTATAGGCCTGATGCAGAATTACTTATAATGTTCATTTATTCACAAAAGGCACAGTGGATAAGGACTGGACATTTTGTTCCACTGGTACAGATGACTCCTGTGTGAGGAAATTCCCTCTGCCAGTGTAGGTTGGCACATCCTCTACAATTTATAGTTTGCTAAATGCCCAGAGCAGTAGTGTCAAACTCAAAATAGAAATAATGCCACTAATCCATACATATAGATCCCTGTAGGCCACGTATTGATTTAGTTTTAAAATGTAATGTTATCTATGTTTTACTGTATTTTTACTTATTTTTAAAAAATATTTCCCAATTACTTTTTAATCTGGTTCAGCCTACTGGAGAGTGTTGAGGATCTCAGTGTATTTGACACTTCTGGCCTAGAGCATTGAGAGATTGACTTACTGATTAGATAGCCAGTATGTGTCAGAGGCAGGGATGGAACCTGGGTCTTTCTATCTCCCTGACTCTATTAAAAGGAAAAATTTCCTCTATTAAAGAAAATTGAGAACCTTTAAGAGTTTAGTTCTAATGCTTTATTGTGATTGTCTTCAAAAAGAGTTCAGGACACTATTTTTTATCTAGAATAAAACCTTTTCTTTTTTTCTCCTCTGAAACTCTAGTGAGTGGTTATACTAACGACCCAGCCATGGTGCTTGTGTTACCGTATTTTCCTAGTCAGCAAAGCAATTTATGAAATGTTTCATTAACTGAATACACTTTAATTTGAACTGATGAGATTTCCTTTGTAATGGTGGTAAGCTTATTTCATTTGGTTTTATGATTGAGGAGATGTATACATGAAAGGTCCATAAAAATACCTCCATAATAACTGTACTTCCATACAATTTCAGGCTTAATGTTGTAGAAAGTTCAGGGGTAATTTTTAGATAATAAGATCAGATTTAGTAAAGTTTTCCATAAATGTCAAATGCCTTCCCCCCCACCCCCCCGCTTCTTTTCTGACATGTCTGTCACACAGTAAATTAAGCACTCAGGGAGACATTAACTCTTTCAAGTCATCCAGGGACTGGTCAGGATGCGACTGCTGGAGTTGAATTAGACATGGGGTTCCATTTTTCTTTTGGTGGTGATGTCTGTGAGGATAAGACAGAGCTGCTTCCAAATGATCCTTTCCCTATTGCATAAGAGTCTCAGCTAGTACTTTCAGAGGAACTTTAAAAATCAGGATTCCCTCCATTGACATCAAAGTAGACTGAAAAATGAAGGCAGCACAGCTGAATCGAATTTCAAAGACTAATAGCCATGCAGCTGGGGAAAAGCAGCTATGCAACAACCTGTGCTCTGTCAAAGAAATTTAATTATGGAAAGCGATACTTCAGTGTAATTTGTTAATGGGTGCTCTTTGTGCAAAGAGAATAGTTCTTCCTGGGCACTGACAATTTTATATATTTTTAGCTCAGTTCTGTCAAAAGGGGGGTATTTCTTTGAATTTCATAACATACAGATGCCTGGAGGAAGAATATCAATGAAGTGGATAGCAGCTTTAAAATTTGGAGTTATTAGAATGCATATCAGGGAAAGTGGCAATAACCCTTCTGTTTCTCCAACAATTTAATATAAGAAATTTGATGCATCATATTACTGTGTTGTTGAATATGTGAACTTCATATTATTTTGGTGCCATAATCATTCTTTTATGTCATCCCTGCTGCTACGTTGGCCGGGCGGAGGGGGGCAGCGATCTCACCTTTAGAAAGAAAAAACATAGTTAATATATTTTCCTTTCATATTTCCATTGGCTTTGTATCTCTTGTACAGATGATATTCACATAGTCTTCCCCAGAGAGTGAAAGTAATTGTGTCTATAATGTATTATACACACACTATTTTGAAAGTTGATCACTGTAGTTGTTTCTGTAGAAAGTACAAAGATTTTCAAGAATTACTTTGTTGTTTTTTGACTACTTTAATCTATGAGTATGATATTTTATTTATTTTTGTGTGAACTTTTTACATGTTTATGGTTGGAATTACACATTATTCTCGACACTTCTTTTTCCTCACGTTTCCAATTAGTTGCTACCACTTTTTATTTCCTTTCATCTACTTCTATAAGATCTCTGGAATCTAGCCCCTTCACTCTCTTTCTACACTCCCTCAAAGAATCAAGGAAGCCTTCTTGGAGGAAGTGGTATTTGAGCTGAGCTTAGAAGCTTTAAATGCTCTCATTAACATCTGCATGGGCTATGCCAGGTTCCATCCTTCCTCGCTCTGCCAGATTAATCTTCCTTATTTACAAATCTGATCATGCCACTCCTATGCCCCAAATCCTTCAGCTGCTTATCTAATTAACAAAATGAACAAAATAGCCTGACGTCCAAAGGCTTCAACAATCTGGTGCCACGCTACACTTTTTTTTTAGCATTATCCTTTGCTATTTTTTGCTGCTTATGCTGTATTTGAGCAGGATGGGATAATTAACTGCCATACAAACTGTTTGCTCTTAAGTATCCGTACCCTGCTAGCTAAGAAAATTAGACAACATCAGGAAAACTTGGGTTCAAACCCTACCTATGGTATTCTTACTTGCCATATAATGTCTCTTTAATTTGGTTTCTTCATTTGTTAAATACAGTTGTTGTGGGGATAAAATGAGGATGTGTGTGTGTGTGTGTGTGTGTGTGTGTGTGTGTGTGTGTGTCTGTGTGTGTGTGTGTGTGTATGTAAAGAATTTCAGAGCTTTAATATTCGGCACAAATATTAGGGTTTTTTTTTTGTCATTTCCTGTGCCAGGAATTCCTTCTGTCAAAAACCTAATTGTCCCTTAAATGAAACTCAGATCTTTTCCCTCAGCTCTCACCTACACAAAACATTTTGTCCTCCTCTGTTAATGTCTTGAATTATCTAATGTTTTCCTGATTTCTGAGTGTCCTATCTTCCTACTAGACTGTAAACTCTTTGAGAGGAGATGCGGTGTCTTGCCTGAACTTTGTATATTCCCACCACCGGATCTAGTCCCAGTGTTTGGCACATAACAAATGCTTAATAACTGTTTTGTACTGTTTTGTTGAAATTGAGAGCAATTAGAAATTATAATACTGTAAGGTATTGTGTTCAGTCATTTTTCAGTTGTGTCTGATGTTTTGTGACCCCATTTGGGGTTTTCTCAGAAAAAACGCTAGAGTGGTTTGCCATTTGCTTCTTCAGCTCATTTTACAGACGAGGAAGCAAAGGCAAACCAGAGTTAAATGACTTACCTAGGGTCACACTGCTAGTAAGTGTCTGAGGCCAGATTTGAACTCAGGAAGATGAGTCTTCCTGACTCTGGCATATTCACTGGGCTACCTAGCTGCCCTCATACTGTAGGGTAGTATTACTCAAACTGAATTTTCTAGGATATTTGACCATGGTACTTTTGGAAACCAAAAATAGTCTTGATCATTCGATGTTCTTCTCATTCAGATTCATTTGCCTTGCTTTTGACTCCTATGATCCGAGGGAGCTAAAGAAACAATTATTTTGCCCTAGTTTTAATTGTGTGAAAATTCTGCCTAAGATGTCAGTTAACTTGTTGAATGGGTAATTTAGAACACGAGAAAATACAGGCATCTTCGAACTAGTGATGAGATAGGAAGCTGAAATATTCTTTTAACAGCAAAGAAAGTGTTAAGAGGACACCGAGGGTGAACATTTACTTACTTAATTTCTGTCTGGGTTTGGATAATTTAGGCTAGACCTTCGTAAGATGGTAGTGATCATATAGCCAAATCTCTTTTATTTTCCTGATGAGAAAGCTGACACCCTGAGGTTAAGTAATTTTTCAGAGGTCACACAGGTTGTAAAAAAACAGAAGAAGAATTTGAACCCAGGTCCTCTGATTTCAAATTCAGGGCACCCTCCACTATTCCATATTGCTTCCCAAGCCTCACCCTCCCTAAATGTTTTTAACTAAGCTATAATTTTCTGTTAAAATCCATTGGGGAAACTATTGTAAAACACTCAATTTAGTGAGACAAATACTCTCAGTGAAAGGAAAAAGGAAAATAATTTCCTTTAAAATTATTGAAAATTTGATTTACTGACAGGCGGTCTCAAAAATATAGTAATTATTTCGGTCATTGCAATGAAAAATCAACTATGCTGTTTAAAATAAATAAGCTCTGTAGGTCTTGGTCATTCATTATCATCATGTTCAGAAATATTTTACAAAGTTCCTGAAAACATTTCTGAATAGGCTGTTTAAAAAAAAAACCTGAAAAATAATATCAATCACACTTTATATATATACATATATATGTATATATATACACATATATATAAATAAAATATGGTTTTAAGGAATAACATTTATACATTTCATCAAATAGTGTTTTTAATTGCTAATATATTTCATAGTGGCAGCTTGGCATAATTAATAGAGAGCCAGCTTTGTAGTCAGGAAGACTTGGATTCAGTTCTTACATTTTACTCATTTTAAGTATCAAACTTTAGGCAAGTCACTTAACCCCATCGGTGGTCAAGGGACTGTCTGAGGCAGAGTTACAGATGAGTTAATTTTCAGTATCTTTTCAGTACCACCTGTAAAATCTTTAGTCCATACCGACCTCCCCATAACCCTCCCATATCATATAAAGGATCTACGTATACTTGTTAATTTTCCTAAATGACTTTGTAGGCAAAATTAATTTGAGGTTTTTGTTTCTAGATAATTTTATACATAATCTCTAGCATTATTTTTGTTAGTCTTAATGAAGTTTAATGCAGTTGCATGAGGTAGCCATTCGGGGAATGGAGACTAACTGAAAATGTAGCTTGAGTAGATAATGAAAGCTTTCTCTATGCAAGCCATTTAATAGATTTTAATTCAGATTTTATTACTCTAATATTTTAGGCATTGAATTCTGTTTTCTGAAGGATTATATAACATTTCCCCCCATTTTCTCTTTTTTGCCTTTCCATCCTTCAAGATGCAACTCAAGCTTTTTTCTATATGATCCTGCCTTGGTCCCATGTCCCCTTCCTATTTTTTTATTTTATGTGTACACTTTGTTTTTCTCAGGAGAATATTAGCTCCTTGAGAGGAGGGATTTGGGTCTTTGTATGTCCAGCACCCAGAACGGTATCTAGGCCGTAATAGGCACATATTGACACTTCACTTTTGGAAAAATTATAAGTCACAACGCTTAGTCACTGTGACAAGGTGAAAGGTGACAAAGTATGGAAAAACTTCCTTAGAAATCCCTATCATTGGCAAGAGAATATATAACCATTGTCCTTCAAAAATAGTAGATGTTAATTTATTCAACAGTCTCTAATAAAGCTGATGTAGAAAAATTTTAATGCCTGCTTAGGTGGATTTATTTGCAAATGTTGGGGAAAGGATTTGGTTTAAGCTTGAATAAGAGAACTTCTACTGCATGAAAGACTTAAAGAGCTAGTTAGGAAAAATTTCATTATATATATGTGTGTATATATATATATATACACACACACACATATATGCATATATATGTATATATATATATATATGTATGCAAGCAATCATAAGAGCAGTGAGTTTGCTTTTTGTAGGAAAGAGGAATAAAATGAAAAATAATAATGGCTAGTATTTATATAATACCTACTATAGCACATCTAGCCAGGTACTGTGCTGAAGTGCTCTTTACAATTATTAACTCATTTGATCCTCATAGTAGCTCTGGGAGGTAGATGCTATTATTAGCATCACCATTTGGCTTATGAGGAAACTGAGGCAAACAGAAACTAAGTGATTAGGTCACACAGCCATTAAGTATATCTGAGACTGGATTTGAACTCAGATTGGCCTGATTCCAGGCTTGGTATTCCATCCAGTGCCACCCAGCTACCTTAAGAAGGGAAAAGATTTGCTAGAAGTTATTAACTTGTTAGATTCATTTCTGAAGCATGTGTTTGACTCGGCTGTTTATATGATCAGTGGAAGAGAATTATTAGAAATTACATAAAAATCTGGACTGATAATTCAGCATTAATTTATCTTTAAAGTTAAACTGAATTAGGACTAGCTCAAGTGAAACACCCACATGATAACATTAAAGAATATTTAAATTATTCTCCATTGATTATAGGTTAGAGTTAGTGGCCATGGAAAACCTAATTTACTTTGAAATGACTTGGCATGCATGACACAGTTTTCCCCAAGTGTTTTCCCAGTGTCTGACTCACTGAGGTGGAATATTTAGCATTCAGACAAGTTGTGGGAGGGGCTCACCCAGCATCTACCCCTGTGTAGGGAGGGAAAATGGGCCATTTTCTCTTCCTTATTTGCAAATGAGTTTGTTTCAAAGACTTGCCTCCTTCTCATCCTGCTTCACTCTGACATTTGTATCTAAACCAGACATTGCAGACTCGATAGAGCTGTCTTTTGGTCATTAGCACTGGGGACTTCATCTCTTCTGCCAGTCCTTCATGCCTCATCCCACTCTTCAATATACCAAATTAAACTTAAGTATTTTTTAGCACATTCAGTTAAGGTGTGATTAGTTACTAGAAAAACCATCCCTAGAGATTTTTGTTTTCGGGAAAAATGAGTTATATATGCAAATAATAAATTTAAAGGTTCACATTATTTTATGCAATGTGTAATGTAGAGTTAGGTCTTAATGGTGAATAGTGACACTCTGGGACTGTGGCGGTGTCCCAATTGGGGGCTGCATAGAGTGTGTGAAAAGTTATGACGTAGACCATTTCTCTGTCCTGTAGATGCATTTATGAAGTTTTCCATGTCTTCTAATGTCTTTCAGTTTAAAAATGTAATTTGCCTTATTTATATCAATAACTCAAATTATGATTTCATTTAGACCGTACCAAATTGAGTAAATTCTTACTAACCCCTAGGCTTTTCTGAGGGAGAGAAAGGAAGTCATCAATCATCCCTTATATCTGTAGCCCTCAATGATAATACAGATATATTAAATTAATTCCCTGATACCTTGCTTCTCAAAGTGTAACCATCTGATGTTGTATTGTGGAAATTGGTTGAGCCTTGAAGTTCATTAGTCTAAATGTATTTGGGTTTTGGTGTGTCCATTCCAAGCAGTGGGGTAATGAAAAATAAGAGAGAGGGCATTGTATGAAGAACAATGAGGAGATGAGCTCAACCACAAAAGATTGTTTTTCTTGGAAATAGCAACAAGGATACACAGGAAAGGGTTGGGACATAAGACTGTTCAGTCTTGAAAGCCACTCTGAGAAGTTTAGGCTTGATTTGATTGATAAGCAGTTGGGATTCATTATGGGTCTATCAGCAGGGAGTGATGTGACAAGATAAAAGTGGTGTTCCAGGAAGATTAATTTGTCCTTTGTATACCATGCATGCCAAAGGGGTAGAAAGACTAGAAGAAAAACAGTTAGGAGACAGTTAAATAGGAATGAAATGATAAAAGTCTCAACTAGCTGTTAATGAAGATTTATAGTGGTGTGTATACGTTAGGTAGAATCGTCTCATTTATGCAGAGTTCTCGGGTGTGCCAGTGGCAAACTTAATAACACTTTCCGAATTAGACAAATAGAATCAAGAAATACTAAAGTTTAGTTTTTTAGAAATAAGGTCATGAATGTGCATCTATGTATAGCACCTGCTCTGTGCAGACACCTTGCCAAGTGCTTTTCTAATTATTATCTTGTTTGATCTGCAACCCTGGGAAGTAGCTGCTGTTATCGTTCCTATTTTGCAGTTGAGGAAACTGAGGCAGACTTACCCAGGATCACACAACTGGTTAGTTTCTGAGGCTGCATTTGAATTCAGGTCTTCCTGACTCCAGGCCCGGCACTCTCTGCACTGAATCATTTGCCTCTGGCTAGACATCAGTTAAATAAGTATTGGGGGGAGAGGGAAGTTGGGTTACATTTTTTTTTCTGAAAACTAAACTGAATACGTGTACATATTTTAGCCACACTGCCCACAGTATAATCGTTTTTCTATTTTTGGTTTGTATTACAGTGAACTTCAGCAACTGCAATGGAAAAAGGAAAGTACAGTATGAAAGCAGCGAACCAGGAGATTTTAAGGTGGATGAAGATGGAGTGGTTTACGCAGCAAGGAGTTTTCCACTTGCCACAGAGCATGCTAAATTCCTGATCTACGCCCAGGACAAAGAAACTCAGGAAAAGTGGCAAATGGCAGTGAAACTTAGCCTTAATCCGACAATCACGGACAGCCTAGTGAAGGTACTTTTCGCAAATCATCATTGGTGATTCTATCTTAAAATCTGATTTTAAAAAGTATAACTTGGACATCTTCCACTTATATCATGCTAATGGAGTACTAGTCCTTAAATAAATTTTAGACTGCAGTTGCCTCAATGAAATTTCATACCACTTTATTTTAGTCTTGCAAGACATTTAGACTAATTTTAAGCATATAAAAGTTGTATTCGAAATATTTGTTTGCATTTTGAGATTTATAGCTATGCTTAAATTTCAAGTAGTTGTTTTTTATTTTTAAATTTCTTGAAAGCATTACAGTATTTATTCAAGCAGTTAAATATAACCACAAAATAAACAATTCTTTGCAAGGTATCATCCATCAAGTTTATTAGATGGGAATTGCAGATTTACAGCAGAAGCAGGAAAGCATTCCTGGCAAGGAGTATTGGTTTTGTCTTGTTCCTTAATAATCAAATTGGAGAGTGTGAATTATTTATAATACCATCCAGACTTTTAGGAAAGCTATACTCCCTCTGGTGGAAACTGTTATGAACCAAGATAAAATAACTTAATTGTAGCCCATCAGAGTACAGTTAAATAAATAACTCCTTCACTAAACTGTTATAATAATGTTTTACTGAATACTCTATTTCTTTTAGTTTTATTTAGAAAAAAATGAGGAGGGGAGGACACCGTCCCCCTGCCCCACCCTAGATATTCTAAATTCCAAGGTTTTTAAGGGGGGCTGAAAAACTACTTGATGTGTGGAGAGATGTTTTATATATTTTGCATTTATGTATGTATTATACTTATTTATACAAGTAGGTAGGAAATAGCCTTTGCTATCACAAATTATAATAATGAGATTCTGCAGTCGATTCTGATTTTATTAAATATTTGTTAAGTGACATTGTTTCATTGGAGGAAAAGGAAGCTACTGACTAATGACTTGGAAAGATATGCTTTTGTTGAGTAGGTTCGTGCTAGCCAACTAATGTACACACTTTCACAGAAGCAGCGAGTGATAATGGCTAAAATGTCTGCAGATACAGAAGGAAACAGAAAGAAAATGTTGGCAACCCACAGAGATTAATGTCCAGTGTGAAAAGTGGGTCATCTATAGCATCCATCATGGCTGACATAGGTTTAGAATAATTACAGCATTAATTCTGTGGGATTTAATAGGGTCATAAATATTTGAGACATTCCTTACCAGTATGTATTAAACTTCTCTTGGAACTCAAATTATATTTTAGCACACCAAGATTTAAATTTAATGTACAGTAGCACATTACCTGAACTGTGGTTCCAACTAATGAGGAATATATAAAGGGGAACAATTACATTGCTCAATATTGCTCAATATTAAGTACTATCCAGTTGGTTTATTGAAACAGAAGCCGGTTTACACATTTGTGGCACAGAATAAATTGCTTGTGGTTCAGCTTTCAAATCAAATCAAGAGCATGCTCCTAATCCTTTTTTGATTATTTATTGTTGTCATTTTTTGTTTGTTTTACTTTTTCTGTTTTTATAGGACTTTAGAGAGAAAAGGAGTTTCCTTTTCTTACTCCTCAGTAAAATTGGATGCCTCTTTTTGTCTAGACATTGTTTTATCATAAAGTCACAGTTATGTAATAATATTGATATATCTGAAGATATTATTTGCGCTAATATCCATAGCAACATGTTATTTAATTTTAATCCTTTTTAATGCAAAGGAACCTCAAGAAATTGAAGAAATTGTATTTCCAAGGCAGTCATCAAATTATAATGGCTATCTACAAAGACAGAAGAGAGACTGGGTCATTCCTCCAATCAACTTGCCAGAAAACTCAAGAGGGCCTTTTCCTCAGGAGCTAGTTAGGGTAAGTTAGCAAAATTTTAGAGCCTGATTCACAGTTTGGCTGAAAAGAAGACTTAAGCTTCTGGTTTTGTTTTGTTTTTTTGTTTGTTTGTTTGTTTGGGGTGAGAGGGCCATGGCAGTATACTTCCTTGCTCTGTTTTTAAGAGATTTGTCTGCTGGCTAATCAATCATTTGCCCTCCAAAATAGAGCTTGAGAGATTTATCAAGCCCCCTACTCAAGAACTTCTAGTGGCTCCCTATTCTCTTTATTCATAAAACATATACTCCTTTGCTCATTATAATCTGGCTCCAGCCTACGTTTCCAGATGCTCTCAAGAGCTTATTCCATCACAGATACACTCTGTGTTCTAGCCATGTTAAGCTAATTGGTCTTTGAACTTGACATCCCATGTTTTAATCTCTGTATCTTTGCATAGGGTACACTGTATCCTGACCTTGCTTTTCATAAGCCATAGCTTCCTCCAGGAAGCCTTCCCCGATCCCTCTAGTCACATATCCTCTCTCCCACCTCAAAATATTTTGTATATATACAGTTTATCCACCTTGCATTATTCATCTCTGCCAAAGTCAAGTTACCTACACTTGGATCCCCGCCCTTTTTACTTGGTAAATAGATTGAGGATTAGGCAATTGATAGAAATACTGATGGTGGTGTATGAATGTGTATGTCAAAGAAAGCTTTGTGAAGTTTAATTTTTATTTATTTTGCATGAATTACAGTGGGTGCAGAAAAATTGCACAAATTTTCATCTTTGTTGAAAAAGTACTGACCCATTTATTCAGAGAAAGTACATGGTTCAGAAATGTGTAATATTGTTATTCATTAAAGTATAAACTTTTTTTTTTTGGCATTTCAAACCCTTCTCATTTTGGCTTTATACTGACTTTCCAGATTTATTTCACATTACTTTTCCCCACTTACTCAATTGTATTGCTGTTTTCTATACATGACATTTTTTTCCATCTTTTGCTTTTAAACATTTGCACAGGCTGTACCTCATGTCTCAAATGCTCTGCCTTCTCACCTCTTTCTAAATCAATTCCTTCAAGGCCCAAATTGCTGACACCTCTAAATTATTTTATTATATATTTTGTATTTATTTATTTATACGTAAGGGTTTGCTGGTAAATGTTTGCTGGTATGACATAGACTTTCAAGTTTAATCTGCATTATTAGCATTTTCTCTACCACTTTTTTAAGTCTAGACAATCAGAAAAATTATTCAAGCTCTAATTTGTATTGTTTGCTGATTTCTGGGATGTAAATGTTCACAGCACATCCCTGCATGTATGTGTGTGTGTGTGTGTGTGTGTGTGTGTGTATACACACACACACACACATACATATATATATGTATACGTATATGTATGTATATATCGTTTTCCCCTTAGTAGAGTGTAATCTCCTTGAAAGCAAGTGTTTTTGTTTTGTTTTCTTTCCATTTTGTCTTAATATCCTTAGTGCCTAGCATATAGCGCTTGGAACTTAGTAGGCGCTTAACAAATACTTGTTAAATTGATTTGAAAATAAAACCTTCGTCTTTTCTGTTTGTAATTTACTAAAGGCATTGTATCAAGTTGACACACAAACCTACAAATGACGTAATTTCATGTATCAGTTATATGTCTAGAGTCCTGTCTAAAACATCCCTTGACTGCTTATGATTTTCTCACTAGATGAACCTTGAGCAGAAATACAAAGTTAGTTAAGTTTATCTTTGGTGTTCTGCCATTTCCCTTTGCAAAGCTCTCTCGTATTTCCAGGTGCCCCTTTGTGATTAGTCATAATCCTCCCAGGACTGTTTGCATTTTATAGCTGGGGCTTGTTAAGCCCGATGAGTTCCTTAATTTTGCATAAAATGTTTTTGGTTTTTTTTATTACCTCCTTTTAGGCCAGAAGGAAAAATCACCTTCCCTATTTCATTCTGCCCACATGCACAAATAGGGGCCAAAAGTTGGTTTCACATTTCTGAAAGATTTCAAAATCCTTTTCTAAATCCAAGATACAATGTATAAGGGATGTTGACAAAACTTGTTTTTTATTTCCCAACATTAATTGCATTCCACCTCTTTTTCCCACTTGCACAGTTACCAGGTACATCAGCTCTTACTGTATTTTTGTAATGACTTCGTAGTTGGTTTTTTCCCTCATGTAGCCTCTCTCTATTCCAGTCTGTCCTAGACAGTGCTGCCAACATAGTTTTCCTGAATGCAGATCCAACCATATGACTCTCTACTCCACTCTAGTGGTTTCCCATTGACTCTAGGATAACATTTTAAACTCTTCTATTTACCTTTTAAAGCCCTTTTAAAGCCAGGCCTCAACCTGTCTTTCCAGCCTTATTGGTCATTCATTACTTTCCCTCCCGCCATTGTACAACCCAGCCAAACTGGCCTCCTCCCTGATCTTCACACAGGCTGTCCCTCTCTATGTCTTTGTACTGGCCATCCCTCATGCCTGGAATGCACTCTCTCCCTACCTTGACCTCATAGAGTGCCTCTGTTCCTTTAAGATGTACCGATGTAACTGAGGAACCTTCTGCATGAAGCTTTTTCTGAAAACACACACACACACACACACACACACACACACTCCTTGCCTCAACTACTAGTTCCTTCCTTCTTACATTAGTCTGTTTTTAACTGTCTTGTGTGTATTAGCATTTATTTACCTTCTGTGTATGCTATATATGTATTTGTCCCCCCCATTGGAAGGTAAGACACTTGAGATTTTTTTTCATTCTTTGTACTCACATCCAGAGTACCTAATTACAATGCCTAGGAAATAGTAGGTGCTCCATTAGATTGTGAGGTCCTTGTGGTGAGGGACTGTTTTCTGCCTTTAAAAATTTTTTTGTATATCCTCAGTGCTTAGCACAATGCCTGATACATAGTAGGTGTTTAATAAATGTTTATTGACTCACTTAATAAATACTTGTTGAATGATCAGTGATTTGGTAAAAATGTCCACACCACAGACATGCATAGAATCTTTACTTCCAGCTTAAGTAAGAGCATTGGTAAGTTTACAAATGATGATATTTGAAACAAGTATTACGGATAAACAGCTGTGTCCAAATCATTTAAAATCTTGTAATGAAGAAATGTAACACTTTTCTGAGTTTAAGACATTACATCTAAGAAACCTCCGACAGAGGAGGTGGTACTTTTGAAAAATGGTAAAGCTTCTAAAGTTGTACTATTACTACACTACTTCTAGTAGAATTCTCCTAGAAGTTAATACTGACCTAGTCTTCCTTGTGAAAATTGTCTATCTTCTTTCAAAGCCTAACAACAGGGTACAAAGAAGAACAAAAATGAAGAGTTTCATTGCTGTGGCTTGTTTTCTCTAGGTGATTTTTCTGTGAAAATATGATGTGAAAGAGAGAAAGAAAGAAAGAGAAAGAAAGGGTCCGAAGATGAAAGAAAGAAAAGAAAGGGAGTGAAGAAGAAAGAGAAAGGAAAGAAAAAAAAAGAAAGAAAGAGTAACTTTATACCTAGAAAAGGGCATGAGACCTCACGTAGTATACTTTTGATAATGAGCTCACTTAGTCTCTTCTTGGTTTAATGTGATTGTCTTTTTGATCCCTAGATTAGATCTGATAGAGATAAAAATCTTTCACTGCGATACAGTGTGACTGGACCAGGAGCTGACCAACCTCCAACTGGTATCTTCATAATCAACCCTATCTCTGGTCAGCTGTCAGTGACCAAGCCTTTGGATCGGGAGCAAATAGCACGTTTTCATGTAAGATATTTGGTGACTCGTAACTGTAGATAGCCTGCTTCACTTTGGTGTTGAATAGTGTATTTTAATTTTCACTATTTTCTGCTAAGATTTGATTTTCAGAATTGTAATACTCAATTACAGTTGTAGCTATTAAATTTCACACTGGAGGGAGTTTTGTGTAATGAGTAGACAGTGCCAGGCTTGGAGTTAGGAAGACGTGAGTTTAAATGTCACTTCTGACACTAGTACTTCTGGTATATCCCTGGAACTTATTTCAGCATGGGTCAAGAGCTGGTTTTAGAATCAAGAAAACCTAGCTTTTTGAGTGACCTTGGACAAGTCATTGCTTGTCTTAGACCTCTTCCAGTTCCAGATTTATGACCTTATGTACTAAGTTGTTGATAGATTGAAATTTGCCTTAATGAAGGGAATTCTAATATCTAATCTTCCCTACCCTGATGAAATCACAAACGTCCTATGTATTTGTATATTGAACTAAACATCACTAGATTTGAATAGCAAAATACATGTTATATGATGTTTCTGAGCAAAAGAAGTACCTAAGACTTAAAATATTTTTGTGTACCATAAAAACATTTCCTCCCAAAATTCTCATTCCTGCTTGCACGTTTTTTGTTACACAGAATACCTTTTAAAAAACTTAGAACCCTAAAGCTTTATCATTACTAAATCTGCTAGTATTAATATAATGAGAAGTTGATGGGAAATGTTATTTTTTATTATTGCTATGGATTTACAATATTTTCACAACATAAGAATTTGGTCTGTTCACCAGTTTTAAGTCTAGTGAAATTGTTTTGTTTTCTAATTGCTCTTACAGCTGAGGGCACATGCGGTGGATATAAATGGAAATCAAGTAGAGAATCCTATTGACATTGTCATCAATGTCATTGATATGAATGATAATAGACCAGAATTCTTACACCAGGTTTGGAATGGAACAGTCCCTGAAGGATCAAAACCAGGTATCTGAAGAGATTAATTTTCAGGTTTCATCAAGAAATGCTGCTTAATTGAGAGGTGGCTTATAAAATGTTTGAAGGATCACAGGTGTCTAATTTTATTTTCTTCTATTCTGGATGCTTTGGGTACAAATAGATATAATGGGGAGGGGGTAATGTATGTGTTAAAAAATAAATGAAAAAGGATGATTATACTAGCCCACAATGATTTTTTCCCTTCTCTGAATTCTGATGCCATCATTCATCATTCCTATAATATCATTCCTGTAGCATCAGCAAGTTACAAGAAACTGTAGAGGTTAATAATAACCTGTGCAAGGTGAGCTTCCACCATTACTTTTAAAATTATACCACACCATAAAGATGCCTAGATAGTATGTGATGCATTTGCTTTCTTGCTTACGCAGTTGTTTAGCTAACAAGAGGCTGTTATTAGGTGTTCTTTGGGTGACCTCATCAGGTATCACTTTGGAATCCTCTAGAATAATTGATAATAAACTACCAACTCGTTAGCTACTAATACACCAATAAACTTGTTTGTATGATATTTAAGTAAGATTTCAGATGTCTTATGTTTGTTACTTAACATAGTCCTTCATTGACAAACTGGATCTTTGTCTATTCTGCCTTAGCAGGAACCAGAATGATAATAACTTGTATTTTTATAATGCTTTAAAATTTACGAAGTACTTTTCCTTGTTTTTAAACCAAAGAAATTAATTAGTTGATTGCCCACCTCATAGAGAGAATCAAGTATGCTTTCTTTTTGCCAAAGTCCAATTTCTGGCCCTTTGTCGCTCCTTTGATAAAAAGTCTACAGAAAACTTGTAACTTGAAAACTTGGGACAAAAACAGCACTTACCTCGGTTGTTGTGAAGCTCAAATGAGATGATATTTGTAAAGCATTTGGTATAATACCTAGCAAATATATTAGGTACTTAATAAAGGCTTATTCTTCTCTTATCTTCTATTAACTTGTGAATCAAAAATTGACTAATTATATAAGATTATTTTTAAATAGCTAAATACTTAAGTTTAAATCGACTGGTCTCTTTTAATTTACCTCTTTTAAGATAATTCCATTTCCAAGTGGTCATGACTGACATGAACTCCCCCATATTTTTTCTGCCTTAGGGCTAACATGAAAAAATGTGGGTATGTGAATGAGCCTACCAGTACTTTCTGGAGTTTTGGAAAACTTTTCTATTTATTCATTCATTCTTTCAACAACTATTTATCTGTTAGTCTTAACTTTAAAAGAACTGTGACTGTGACTCTTGAACTCTATTCTAAGCATTGCTGCCTGTGTAATCTGGTTCAGAGTACTGATGGTGACTCACTTCTTACTAATTAGGATATAATACGCAGGCAAAAGATTTAAAATTGCATGGTTCAACTACTGAAAAAAGAAGAAATCTATAGAGCATACCTGGAACTTAAATAAAAACTGCTATTTTTCTTTTCAAACGAACTACTTTAATGAGATTTTAAAGAAGTTTAGCTTAAGATAACCCCTTTTAAAACATGGATATAAAGAAGAAAAATAAATTCATGATTACTTTATTGATATATGTTCATATTTCAGGATGTTAAGCCTTGTTTCGGAAAGAAAATCTAAATCATCATTTTTTAAAATGTTGCATTGTATTAATTTGTGCAGACGTAGACTATACCGCTAATCTTGCATACTTATTGTTTATGTTTATGTTGTAGATTTTTTAAACAACTCTGTGACCCTAGTCATTTGCCTCTCAGAATTTGTTTCATCATATATAAAATGGGTATAAAACATGTACTACTTATTTCATTTCCTTTTGATGATGGAGTATGATGTATCAGAAAGAACACTAAATTTAGAGTAAAAGGACTATTATGTAATACCCATGTGACTATGGGCTGGTCACTTAAACTTTCTGGGACTCAGTTTCCTCAAATGTAAAATGAAATGACTGGTCTAAATCAGTGGTGTCAGATTCAACAGGGGGTCACTAAACCCTACCTAAGGATCCCTGTGGGCTCATATTAACTTAGAGAATCACACATTAACATTATAGATGTTCTATTAATTTTTAAATTTATTTTGTTAAATATTTCCCAATTTCATTTTAATCTGGTTTGGAGGGGCCCCTCCACCTCTGGTTTAGATGATCTCTAAAGCCTCTTCCAATTCTAAATCCCTGATGAGTAGACAATAAATTTAGCCTATTTTTTTAAGATTGCCTGAGGAAAGATAATAGTACATAGAAGCTTTTAAGAATGTTGCTCTCTTGTATTTTTTAAACGGATACAGTACTTTCCATTTACATCCCTATTAGAGGGTCTAAAAAGTTTGTTTTAAGTAAGAGTAAAAATTTAGATTTATCAAAGGAACTAAATTGGCGTCCATAGCTAAAGGCCGTAGATTTTCTGCAATCCTGGTTAACTAGAATAAACGATTTCTCTGATATTTGTTCTGCCTTTAGGAACTTACGTGATGACAGTGACTGCAATTGATGCTGATGATCCGAATGCCCTCAATGGAATGCTGAGGTACAGAATCCTGTCCCAGGCTCCAAGCAGCTCTTCACCCAACATGTTTACAATCAACAATGAAACTGGAGATATTATCACAGTGGCAGCTGGACTGGATAGAGAAGTAAGCTGATACAAACCTATTTTATCCTAAAAGTTTGGTTCTTTTCACAGGATCTAAAATGCCATTTTATCTAAGTATTTGACTTTTGATAAAGATATTCTTTCTCTCCTTTTCCAGGGTTAAAATATTTAAATGAATGTGAATTTACAGATAATTTTATATTTAAAATGTATTTCTTATGATAATATATCTGTTAATCTTTCTGTGCATCGCATTCAAGCTTCTCATGTTTGGCTTTTTTGATAGGAGGTGCTATGATGAATTAAAGTAAAAATGATAGTAAAATATAAATAGCAAGAAATTAGGGACTATATTTAGCCCTTCAATGTTTTAAAGTCATTTCTTGATGTTTTGAGACAGTGCACAGTATGAGAGTGTTTTAATTTCAGAGAAGAATAACTACAGTATTAGAATTTGCTTCTTGACTTGATAAATTTTGAAAACCACTATTTTGCTCATTCCACTTGGTAGTCTTTTCCCTTCCCACAATACAAGTTGTAGATTGTCAAAGTTATCCAAGCAGAGGCACATTTTCAGCTTCGGTGGATGTTTCTGTGTAATTCTATAACATTTTTGAAAATTCCAACAATAGCTTCCATTTGAAAGCATTAAGATATCATTGCAAAAAATTCCCTAGTATCAAGAAATGACTATTATGGTAAATTAAAATGTTATATACACACATATATACATATTTATGCATACATACCTAGTTATCTATATATATTGACAGTATATGAATATGGATATATGAACCTTCAGTTCTAGCTCATCTAGTATCCTCATCACCCTGCTAAAAAGCATACAAATAAACCCCCAGATCATTTCCGTCTCTGGAATTGGTTCATACTTTTTTTTCTGTATAGAATAGTCTTCTGCTTTTTCCCCTATCCAAATCATTCCTTTTTTCAAGGTCCAGCTCTATCTCCAACACTTCCATCACTCTTTTGCTTTGCCACTCTGGCCCCCAAGTTGATCTTTTGGCTTTTAGGACTTTAATGTTTATTATCTGTACTACTAACTTTTTTTACTTAAAGAGTAGAAGGTAGAACACAATTAACTTTTTTTGTCCTGTCTGCCCAACTAGTCCCTCTCTTTGAGGGCAAGACTATGTCTTATTCTTATTTTGGAACTCCCCTCTCACCTACTAAAGAATCTTGCACAGTCTTGAGGTTATAGTAAGTACTTGTTAAATATTTGTCACAATGAATTGCTAGCATTTTCAGTGAATAAAATACAATTAATATAACTAAAGCTATTATACCGTTTAATATAGTTGATGATTCAAAAAAACTTTAGGATTATAGAGACTTGGGTCATTGTGAATATGAATTATCAATATATGAATTTATCAAAATGTCAGTGAATGAAAGATACAATAGACAAATCAGTTTTTCATATGGAATGTATCACACAAAATCTCCTTAAGATAGAATGGCTTATAACTATTAAGAATATCAAGAATTTGGATTTCATGGATTTTTAAATTGACATAGTAGCATTGATTTGAATTGGATGAGATAAAATTTTACTATTAATATTATATGTATAATATATACATATACACAAAAAATGACTGCTAGAGACATTAATAAAGTGGTAGGAACCCATGAGAATTGCAGTGTTCACTACTAAACTGAGAGGCACATTTAGTGTAAGATATATGTCTATTAAATTGTACCTGTTAACATCAAAGTGCTGAAGATTCTTATTTAAAGAATGTCTTTGAATTAGAAATTGTTGAAATGCATTTAGGTTTTGTAATACTCCTTGCAATTCTGTTATTTCAAATCAGTATGACATTTTACCTCTTAGAGAAATACTGTTTTAATGTTGATAAACATAGGCAGAATGACAATTTAAAAATCAGATTCTTAGTTATTTTCTCTCAAATGCCAGCTAATAGGGTTAGCCATCTATCTTATCTCACAAGTCTTATTGTATTTCTGTTCTTCATAGATAGTCTCTGGTTCTGACATGCAGACATAGGATTCTAGCTTCCTTTAATCACCAGATAATCCCATCATAATTCTGAATTTTAATGTTGGAAGAGACTTTCGGGAGGTCATGCAATCCAATTTCGGGACGTCAGTGTACAGATAAGGACACTGAGGCCCAGGGAATTTCACTACCATGTTCTCAAGGCCACATAGTTAGTTGTGCAGCCAAGACTGAGCCCAAATCTCCTAAATACAAGTTCAGTGATCTTTATTTTACGTTGTGTTGTCTCATCACCGGTCAGTTCTAAAACTGGGAACATGTTGGAAAGTAGAAGAAAGGATTAAAGGGAATCAAATTACGTGGTTTGGAGAATAGAAGGCTTCAGTGAGACTTTTATCACAGGGTATTTGGTAACAAGTCATTACCGAAACCAGAAAGGAGGTGAGACTGAAAAAATAAAGTTCTGGAGCTTGGCTAGGTCTGAAAGGAATATCATGAAAGGAATGTGATGTTAAGGAATATTATAAATTCTCTGATATTTTGATATTGTAACCAAATTTTCACCCATCTTTAATCATTTATGGTACTCCATATTGAAGACAAGGGGATAGATAAATTGGTTGACTTGTTAAGACTTTTTTCCAGTCTGATGGAGATTCTTTGATTTGTTTTTTAAAGAAATCCATTTCTCCTCTTTCTCAAAATTGGTTTCAATGTCATTTTCCCAGGATATATAATTCTAAGAACTCTTAATGATTGAAATATTTTCAATAGGTTTCTTTTATAGGGAAAAGTCTACGTTTTAGCTTCTTTAAACCTAATATCAACAGGCTGGATGTGAGGGAAGAAGTTTCCCCATGTCCCTGAGTGCTCTGGAGATGTTGTCAACTAGAACTAAGTTTCTGAACAGCCATATGGCTTTATTTTTACTCTTGGTGATACAAAGATATCAGCCAGGCATCTATTTTTACTATACTTAGAGCAGTGATAGCTTTTCATAACCAATTGCCATCTCCCTAAGTTATATAATTTGCTTTGAATTGCTAGGCTAGAATATAGTATTCAAAGACCAATGGACATCTTATGAAGCATTTAGAGAAAGAGGAGATTGTTCGACAAATGATGGTGTTCTGGAGACATCTCGAACTGGGCTTTTCAAGCAAATTGTTAGATTTTCAGTGTAAGATTTTATACCTTGGACCAGGGATAGGAAACCTGTGGCCTCGAGGCCATATGCGGCCTTCTAGGTCCTTGGGTCCGGCCTTTCGACTGAGTCTAAGTTTTGCAGAACAAATCCTTTTCTTAAGGGGATTTGTTCTGTGAAGTTTGGATTCAGTCACAGGGCAGCGCTTGAGGACCAAGGAGATCACGATCTGTGGCCTCAAGGCCATAGGTTCCCCATCCCTACCTTGGACTTTAATTGACAAACACTACAAATCAGGGTTTGATGCATTGTTTTGTTGATGGTCTAGACTTAAGAACGTGATGGGGGAAATGTTAATAATGCAAGTTAAACTTAAAAATATATTGTGCATCCTTTTTTGAGAGCCAATTGCTAAACATTTATTAGCGTACCCCTAAAACAAATTATAAGAAATTTTGAAGCTGTATTCTTTTGTAAAGAAAGTGTCCTTTTATAGCTTACTAAATTGAAATGTCAGGATTTGAAACGAGGTAAAATTCCAAGTGGCTACTACCACTGCTCTTAGTTCTCTCTTAAAAAAAAGTAATATTTTGTGATTTTTAAAAAAAAAAAGTCCTTTCCCTTCAAAGATTCTTTATGAAGTAAATAGCAATACACTATGTCTCCATGTAGGAATTAGTTTGGACTTTTTAATGTTTTTTTTTTAACACTTCATATATTTTCTTTTTTTTCTGAGAATTCTCTTCTGTTGCTGCAAATAACAGCTAACAAAAGTGACATTTCAAAGTCATAACAAATGCTTATCTTCATGGTTTTCAGCTGGGAGGCTGAACTGAATTCCCCTGCAATAATCTTTCACTAACCATGAGAGCACTAAGCTGAAACGGCACTCTGGATTGGAAAAGGAAGCCGTTGAGAAATGTTTTAACCTACGTAAGCATTATAGTGAGATGTTACGGGTTAAGAAAAATGAAAGTGGCTCAGCCAGCTGTATTCCTGTCTTACTTACATTAACAAAATGGGTATTTCCTTTCCTTAAAAAAAAAAAAAACTTGAAGTATCACAAACTGACATTTGGGTGGGCAGATGATTTAAGAATATAGTCTGTGAGTTTCAAACTATCCTCTTCTTTTCCCTGCCCCCTGATGACACCTAAACCAGTGCTGCATTTGGGTCTCTTCTGTCGGAGCTGTAACTATACCTTGAGAATGGGACTCAATTTGGCAAATTGCATGAAGGAAATAGGGTGCTGAAATTTGCAGTTTGAGTTTATACTGAATGGAAAGGGGAGTTATGTTGTTTGAAATGCTTGGATATTATGAAAATGATGAAATTTCCTATAGTTTTCCCTTGCCAGTTTTGCTCCAGGGAATTCAGATGTTTCAGCTCTACTTTTAGGAACAGACTTAGACAATTTTAGAACTGGATGGGTAAACTAATGGATCTTTGGGGCCTACTTCTTTTTTGCAAAGAGGTGAAATATTTTGGCCAAATTCACAGGACTAGTAAGAGACTGAGCTGAGACTAGGTCCCAAGTTAATCTGATTCAAAATCTTCTTCATCTCACATCACAGCATCCATACTACTCCATCTTCCTAACAGGAAGCTTTGACAGGTATACCAGTGGCCTAATAGATCACTTACAGGTCTTTAGGTTTCCCCTGGATATGTTAAGGTTCAATTCATTCTAAGTTCCAAAAACTACAGACTCCTTTTAAGTCATGATTATTTGCATACCTACAATCATTTACTAAGCAATTAAGAATAGTTTCTCTGTGGTAGCACAGATAATAAAGAGAAAGGTGAGCCACTAATTTGATTTTGACTCCTTTGAAGGCCCTGTGACCTATTTGTAGCTGTAAGACTAAGAAGAACATTTGGTCCACTCCAGACACATCTATGCACTGTCCGTATTTTCTTTTTTCTTCCTTGCTTTTTGGGTTGTCTTCATTAGTGTTGTCAACTACATATAGGCCTTGAATCTGGTAGACTAGGAAATGAAATTGAAATAAATTGATTTTGTTGGTTGCTCCTGGTTTTGGTAAAATGCAAGTAGAGGGAAACCTCATGAAAGCAAAGGCAAAGTGAAGTTCAGGATTATCTGGTCTTCACACAGGTACATGATGCTTTCCTCCACATATGTGCTGTGCATGAAGGATTGTAATACAGACACCACTTGAGCACTTCAGGTGTTGTTAACAAGAATGAATGAGACCATAAACTCACTGTGTAAGACCCTATATTCACTATATAGAATACCTCATCTTGAGGAATTAGTTTGTCTAACTTGTGTTGGCATCCTTATGTGTTTTTAGAAAGTACAACAGTATACGTTAATAATCCAAGCCACAGACATGGAAGGAAACCCAACATATGGTCTTTCAAACACAGCGACGGCTGTCATCACAGTCACAGATGTCAACGACAACCCTCCTGAGTTCACTGCTATGACTGTAAGTAGAGTTTGACATTTGAAAAAATTTATGTTTGCAGAACCATTACTAAGAAGCTTTGCTACATAATGTAAATGCATTTGCTGTATTTGGAATTCTCTTATTCTCTGGAAATAACAATGATATTCTTCATCACCACATCTTTAAATCATGTCCAAAGCATCAGTTTCCTGGTAGGTTCCAGGTAGACCAGTTAGTTATATGCTGATGGAGCAACTTAAAAATGGTGGCCTATCAGATTTTGTCCCCTTTAAATGAAGCCGAAGATTTTTCAGGCAAAATCACCTCTCTGACTTTGATTAGATCCTCAGTTCTTCAATTCATAATTGAGAATTATTTCTCCATGGTCCACTTTTTAATATAATTATCAATGGTGAAATTTGAATTCCAGGCTGCCTTCCTTACCATCTAGCTCCTCATTGTTTAATGCCATTCTCTCTTACGTTGTTAACATTCATAATACCATCACCGATTTTTAATGTAAGTTTAAATAAAAGTCAATTAGGAAAGTAAATCAACCAATTAAAATGTCATCTTGTCTTTGGAAGTCAAGTATAAATTACTTATTTTTATTATCCGCACTGTGGATCCCCTCCATTAGTGTGGGTTATCAAGAATTGATTGTCCTGCAAAATTTGGGCGATGCTTTACATGTTGTCCTTCATTTATCTAGGTCATTAATTTTTGACTGGGAATTGTTTCTTTTTGTAGTTCTATGGTGAAGTCCCTGAAAACAGAGTAGATGTTATCGTTGCAAATCTGACTGTGACAGATAAAGACCAGCCCCACACGCCTGCTTGGAATGCGGTATATAGAATCACTGGGGGAGATCCTACAGGGCGCTTTATAATTCAAACTGATCCAAACAGTAATGATGGCTTAGTAACAGTTGCAAAGGTAAGTACTAGTCCTTTTCATTAAGGTTTGTATGTCATGTGTTTATAAAGGCCACACTCCAAAATATAATTTTTGAATGAACCTTAAGGAATTTGTTACCTGTCTTGAATCTCAAAGGAATATATGTATGTGTGCACACACACAGACACACAGAGAACAAATTTGTCATGTGATAGAATCACATTTAACTTACGCAAAGTCTGTTGTATGAGACAAAGAGAAATAACAATTTAAATATCGATCCCAGTGGTGCCATTGTTCAAATCCAGTTCTCCAGCTCTCACTCACTGACTGTTCCCTTATTTCCACTCATTCCATTCCCTGTCCCCTCACACCCTTCCCCCCACTCCCTTCAAGCCCCCATTCTCAAGCCTCCCAACCTTTCCACTGTACCCTCTGGAAAGCCTTCTTCATAGGTAATAAATTAAACCTTTTCCTTTCTTGCTCCTTTCTCCTTCCATCTTCTTGTATTCACTAAGACCTATCTCCCTCCTGTCTACCCATTCCAGGATTGGCTATACTTTCACTTATACTGGTCATGATGGAGAAACTGAAATGCTCTTTGTTCCCCATTGCCATTTCTAGATCCTCCCTCTTTCACCATTATTCTCCTCCTTTCAGGCTTATTCAATCCATATTTATTACCCAAGCAAGACTGTCGTAGCTGTTGCCTGTAGAACCATAAGACTTTCTCTGTCTTCCTCAGTGAGTTCAGTGCTTGGTTCACAGTTCTTCTCTCATCTCTAGCTCCTGCCCTCATATTAGATTTCAGCATACATACTGACACTTCCTCACTCTACTCTCTCTGTTCCTCAACTTATTCATATCCCACGATCTCCTTCTCCACCCCACCACAACTACATACAGAGATGGCCATGCTCTCTGTCTTGGCTCCCCCATGAGTCTGTTGCCTCCATGTTCATAAATTCTGATTTCATTTGCCTGATCATAATCTATTATCATTATCTATTATCATTCCATCTCTCCCCCTGCCTCACAACTCCAAACCTTGTTCTTCATCCTCCCTGTTCTTCAATCCCTCTAGTCTTTAGTTGTTCCCCAGGCCAACACACCAACTCTGACTACACTCTCTTCCCTTCCCCATCTTAACCCCTTGTTGAACCAGTTCAACTCCACACTACCCTGTCTCCCAAATCCCTTGCCCCTTTATCCTATTGAGGACCTTGTCCTGCCAAACGTGAGTATTTGTATCGTTCCCACAAAGCACTGCTTTCATTCTTCATGTGCTACTTAATGAAGCTGGAAAAATCTCAAAACTGTTCCAAGCAGATTGTCTACACATTTATGCTGCACAATCTTAACTGAGCCCTCACTGCAAGAAAGCAGTCTTTTTATGCCTCCATAATTGATTTGCTCTCCTGATCATCGCAGTCGTTTTTCCAAGCCTTTATACTTCACCTTAAACCTCTAACAGTCCTCCCCACTCCTTTCTCAGCTAAGAATTTTGCTTCATATTTCATTGAAAAAAGATAATTAGTGAAGAGCTTTCTACTCTTCCCATTCTTCGTCTAGTGTCACTCATATACTTTCTTCTACGTGCTCCTACTTCACTCCCATTTTTACATGAAGGGGTAGCCCTTCTTCATTCCCAGGTCATCCCATTCTATCTTCTGTGGTTTGACACTCTCTCACCCCCACCATTATCCCTACTTATTCACTAATTTTCACTCTGTGTACTGGACGCTTTCCTACTTCCTACGAACATGCTTATGCCTCCTGTGTCCCTCACTTTCTGCTGGCTCTTATCCTATATCTATCCTCTTGTTTGGATATATTCCATGAAATATCTGTCTCTAACAGGTGCTTCTACTTCCTATCTTCTCCCGCTTTTTAGCTCTCTCTTATTCTGGCTTCTAGCCTTATCACTCCATTGAAACTCCTTTCTCCAAAGTGTCTTATGATCTCTCAATTGGCAAATCCAAAGGTCTCTTCTCCATCTTCATCCTTCTTGACCTTTCTGCAGCCTTTTGATACTGTCAATCAGCCTCTTCTTGAGACTCCTCTCTCCAGATTTTCATGACCCTGCTCCCTCCTGGTTCTCCTCTTACTTGTCTGACCACTTCTTACCTATCTCCTTTGCTGGATCTTCATCCATGTCCTGCCCATTAACTGTGGGTATCCCTCCAGGCTCTGTCCTGGGCATCTCTTCTCTTCTCCCTCTCTCCTGTTTCACTTGGTGATCTCATCAGCTTCCATGGTTTCATTTATTATCTTTATGCAGATGACTCTCAGATATACTTATTCGGCCCTATAATCTTTCTCAAACTGCACAGCCTGTGGATATTTTAAACTTGTCTGTGGGACAATGTTCAACATTTCCAAAACTTACACATTATCTTTCCCCAAACCTCCCTTTCTTCCTAACTTTCCTGTTACTATTTAAGGTACCGACATCCTCCCAGTTACCCAGTCTTACAACCTGGCTGTCATCTTTGACTCCTCACTAATCTCTCAACTCCCCGTATCTGTTGCCAAAGCCTGTTGATTTTACTTTCTAACGTCTCTTCATATTTGCCTCTTTTCCCCTCCTGTGACACTGCCATCGTTCTGGTACAGACCCTCACTAGCTCATCCCTGAACTATCGCAATAGCCTTCTGGTTGGGTTCCCTGCCTCAGGTGTCTCTCCACGTTAATCCATCCTCCATTCAGCTGCCAGATGGATCTTCCTAAGATACAGGTCTTACCATGTCACTCACCCTATTCAACAAACTCTATAAGTCTTTCCTGTTACCATTATGAATGAAATAACGAAATTCTCTTTAAAGTTCTTCAAAACTTACCCCCTTTCTAGGCTTCTTATACCTTATTCTCTTCCATATACTCTGCAAATTAGTAACATCTGCCTCGTTGATGTTCCTCACACAAGACACTCCATCTTGCAGTTCTTAGCATTTTCACTGACTGTTTCTCCATGCCTGGAACGTTCCCTCTCCAAATCCCTGCCTCCTGGCCTCTTTCAGGTCTCAGTTAATGTCCCACCTTCTGCAAAAAAGTCTTTCACAGTCTTCCTTCATCTTAGTGCCTTCCCTCTGAGATTATCCTAATTTATCCTGTTACATATCTTTTATGTAGATAGCTGTTTGCTGCATGTTACCTCCCCCATTAGAGTATGAGTTCCTCAAAGAAAGGGCTTGTTTTTTGTTTCCTTGTTTTGTTTTTGTTTTTGGTTTTTTGGGTTTTTTTTTGTTTTGTTTTTGCTTTTCATTGTATTTCTAGCTTTTAGTACAGCACCTAGAGTGGACTTAAAAGTTAATAAATGCTGCTTGACTAATTCAGTAGTGTTCCACTTAATGTGTGTATGTCCTTGTCAAACAATTCCCCCATATTCATTAGATTTTTGGTTTGCTTTGTTTAATTTTGGTTTTTGAGGCAATCGGGCTTAAGTGACTTGCCCAGAGTTACACAGCTAGAATGTATCTGAGGACAGATTTGAACTCGGGTCCACCTTATTCTAGGGCCAGTGCTTTTTCTACTGTGCTACCCTAGCTGCCCCAATTAACTTTTTTTGCAGCTAACTTTTTGCCTGTTCTTGTGTTCATCCATCTGATCCTACCTGTCAGTGTGGTGAAAAATAAAATTTATATTTAGTTATTTGCAAAGCTACCATCCTCAAGTCCATCAGCTTTCTGATACAGGATGCCTTCTTTTAAAGAGAGCCTTATGCCTTCCTAGATAAAGCTGTTTAAAGATCATGGTATTTCGTGATTGATTTTAGGAATTTTTGAGGGAAATTTTGAGTATATGATTTCCCCTTTTGCTGACTTGATAACTTCATATAAAATGACACTCGGTTGTGTATTATTTGATGCCAATTACAGTTGGTACTTTGTCAGATTTCATGATTGTAAATAAAAGTGATTTTTTAAAATGAATTTAGATTGTTTTACAGTTTTATGAGATGGTATTAGCTGAACCATGTTATTACCTCTTGTTCTGGTTGAAGATTTTCAGATTTCATTTTTCATAATCATTTTAAAACTCTTGGGAATGATGACTCAAACCCATGCCAAAGTGGATGGTTGTTAGACTTTTTGGTATGTCATGAACGAGCCAGAGGATGTTGTAGGAGTGATTTGAATTGAGTGAGGAGATAGATAGGTAGCTGCTTTTCACAAAACAGTTTGGACATAATATGACAGTTTTTAAATTTTATTTTAAATCTTCAGAAGAATAGTTCTTAGAGTCCTTAATTGCCAACCAATTTAGTACTAAAGGGAAGGGGACAGCTCTTTAACTGATGATAAATACATAGATCTATAATTTAAAAGTCTTTTAAAGTTCAATCGCTTCTCTTCTGCCTTCCCATTGAGAGTATCCTTTTCTCTCCCCCAACTCTTCCTTTATGTACTAAGCCCAGATAGTGACTACATTCAAAAGCAAGTATTGTATTATAAAATGCCAAAGATCTAAATTAGAGGAAAATAGATTTTTTTCCTATAAAAATCTGAGTTCTCTACTCAGAAGTGAAATTCTTAACACTGAAAACACGAAATACTCACGATCTTACTTTTTACCTTATTTTCTGTCTTGAGCAAAATAGTAAACTATCAGATGTTGTCTGTGGGCCATATGATTGTGCAGATAGAGGAAGGTCATTTGCCCCTTACTCACTGACTCATGTTGTGATAGTTGGCCATTTGGATTCCTCATATTATCATCCCTTAATTATTTTTAGACTGGAAATTATCTGGGTTAGGTTATCCAGGCTTCTTTTCATTATTCTATCTTATTGCTCATTTGCACCTTTGATAGGAAGATAGTCAAGGGAAATATAAAGAGGTGAAACTTGAATCATTTCATTTGACTACTTATCAGCTTGTTTAATAGCCAGCCTCAAAGATTTGATTGAATGGCTAAAATTAGGGTTTAAGATGATCTGTGGATTTGATTTCTCTAGACTCTCATTTTCTACTGTGACTCCAGAAATTAACTGTTCGCCCCACCAAATGCTTTCCCTTATTTTCTTCATTAGAGGTCATGTGGTAAAAGAGTACTAGACTGAGAGCCAGAGGATCGGAATTTGAGCTTTGGCTTTGCCGTCAGTGATAGGACCTTGTCTACTCTGTATCTGAAAAATGTGCCCCTTGTCCTCCCTGCCTCACAGAGCTGTTGTAAGGATCAAGTGAGATATATAAAAGGGAGGGAATGTGCCGTGCACTGTGCTAAAGGCTTTTTATAATTGTTATAACATTGATCCTTACAGCAACCCTGCGAAGTAGATGCTACTATTATCCCCTTTTTACAGTTGAAGAAACTGAGGCAAACAGAAATTAATTACCTTGCCCAGGATTAAAGAACTGGGAAGTATCTGAGGCTGGATTTGAACTCAGTCATTCCTGACTCCAAGCACATTCCATTGTACCACCTAGCTGTCTCATATGTAAAGTACTCTGCCTGTATAATGTACTTTATACCTCTAACAGGCACCTGCACAGTGCTTTTTTTAAGTTTGTCATTGTTATGTTAAATAATTGTATTTATAAATTTGTATCCATGAATATTCGGGGGGTTTAGAATTTATAAATGAGGCAGATGTTGTTGATTTTTTTTTCCAAATAGAAAACTTCCTGAGAAATTGATCTCTGTATCTTTCATTGTTTGAGGTATCATCAGTAAATGGTATATAGAAGATAAAATAATTATACTTTCACGTTTTATAGATGAGTATGATACAGAAATGAATTGCGAAATTAAAATATTTGTCCTCCATGCATATGCTTACTAATGGTGCTTTCCTTTCTCTTTTGCCAGCCAATTGACTTTGAGACAAATAGGATGTTTGTACTTACTGTAGCTGCAGAAAACCAAGTGCCGCTAGCCAAGGGCATTCAGCACCCACCACAGTCAACAGCCACTGTGTCTGTTACAGTGATTGATGTAAATGAGAATCCTTATTTCACCCCAAATCCCAAGCTGGTGCGCCATGAGGAAGGACTCCGTGCTGGTACCATGTTAACAACATTCACTGCTCAGGATCCAGATCGATATATGCAGCAAAATATTAGGTACAGGGTTTACCTTAGAGCTGAATTTTTTTCAATCACTTCATATTTATTTTATCCAGGATTTTTTTTCACTCCTTATATGTAAAAACTTAGCATATAAAGGTTAATCACAATTTAAATAGTAACAAATTTTCAGTAGGAAAGATATCTTATGAATAAGAGCTGTGTGATTTCATTTGTGTTGACTCTTTAGGATGGGGGTGGGGGATGGACAAACACCAGTTTTCTGCTAGCTCCAAAGTTCTCAGCTCTTTGGGATTGTCCATATAAGCCAATTAAGCCTCTGTTACACAATTAAATATTTTCACCTTTTTCTTCTCTTTTTTAGTGGGTTTGAGTGACCTAGTCTGGACTTTGATGCTAAATAATGCTAAAAGAGAAGTTTATGGCAGGGGCTGGTGGGTGGGGAACTCAAGAAGCTTTATATCAATGAGAAAGAAAAAAACCAAACTTATCCTGTCAAAACCAGGATGTAAGAACTAATTATTTTTGAAGTGTTTGGGAAAATAGTTATTGAACTTAGAATGCTTATCACAAAAGAGGTCCAGCTGCAACAAAGCCCTAATTATCTATCCTAATGAGCAGACACAAGAGTGGTAAAGATAAGAGTAGCCTTGATGAATGGGATCCATAGACAGTCCCAAAAACATTTTTTTTGAAACTCAGAAGCCTCCATTTTATCTAATATAGTAGTTGTAAATTTCTTCCCAGACGTAATCTTCGCCAAGTATTACTATCACACTAAATAAATGTTTATTGATTGATCTTGACCTGACCCTAATAGTGTGAAGGATTCTAAGATATTTATTGCCCATTGTACAATGAATTACTTATAAGAATAGAATTAAGACTGAAAATTCACACCATGAAGCCTTAGTGTGATACGGTCTTAATGATAATAAAAGGTGTGGTGAGTGACAGGGATTTTAAGACTTTGTCTTATAAAGGGGTTGCATCTTTTGTGATAATTTTCTTCTTATTGGCCTTAGAGTCAATGGTAATTTGCATGACTTTTTCTAGAATTTTGTGTCTACAACCTGGTAAAAATGAGTAAAAAAGATCGTAAAATTCAATCTGTCCAATTTATTATAGGGCATCTCTGTGACTACTATGTAAGAGGAACTTAATAACACCAGTCTTACTGCTCCTGTACCATGTAAAATGAATTCAGCAAACTGAACTTACTATCATCTGTCACCCTTTGTCATTACCCTGAAAGATCTGTCTCTATCAACCCTGCACTTGTGTTCATGAGCCATAGAAATATAAATTAATGAAGTTAATATTTAGAAGTAAAATGTTTTTTTGTTTTTAAGTGATAATAAAGCAACTAAACTGAATATATTTTCACTTTGCAGATATACGAAATTATTCGATCCTGCCAATTGGTTAAAAATAGATCCTATTAATGGGCAGATAACCACAATAGCTGTTTTGGATAGAGAATCACCAAATGTGAAAAACAACATGTACAATGCTACTTTTCTAGCTTCTGACAATGGTAAATATTTCAGTATGTCTTCTAAAGTTTCCGTTTCTATGCATACAGTAATGCCACATTTATCCAGTATCATCAAGGTATGATGTGCTCTAGATTTATGAGTATCTGAGATAAGAGAAGCAATCCTGTAGGTGATGGAATGTTCTATCTTCCCTAAAGTGTATTTCAGAATTATGTGCCTTCTGAATTATAAGTATCAACACAATCTGACCTTGATTTTTCAGTGTCATAATCATGAATACATAGGTATGCGTATACACATGCAACTAAGGGGAACAGTGGATAAAGTGTTATAGATGGTCCTGGAGTCAGGAGGACCTGAATAAGTTCAGCTTCAGATATTTGCTAGCTGTGTTACCCTGGACAAGTCAGTTAACTTTGTTTACTTCAGTTCCTCATCTGTAAAATGAGCTGGAGAAGAAAATGGCAAACCATTCTAGTATCTTTAACATGAAAATCCCAAACGGCGTCAGAGAGTCAGACACAATTAAAACAACTCAACAACAACATACACATACATACGTGTATTTGTATGTATGTGTATTTGTGTCTATATGTACATATACATATTTATACATATGCAGTTATCCCTTCCACATCGCAGCTTTTCCTGTCATGGTTTCACTATAGCGTGAGTTGTCATAAGAAATTAAATGGGAATTTGGGGGGAGTTTTGCTGAAGCCACAGACAGCATGAGAAGGCCCGAAAAAGTTTAGAAAAAAGTTTAGAAAATAGATACATAGTATTTAATGTCAATATAGTTTTTTATACTATATAAACATCCCATAAAAGAAAAAATTTGGACTTCTTCTCTAGTACAAAGAAAGTGCCCAAAAATTTTTACATGGATTTTCCAGATCATTAGGTCACCAGGACCCTAACCCCCATAATGTGGAAGGTATAACTATATACATATATGGGCAGATAGGTAGCACAGTGGCTAGAGCTTTGGGCCTGGTGTTAGGAAGATCTGAGTTCAAATCCAACCTCCAACATTTTACTAGTTGTGTGACTCTGGGCAAGTCACTTAACCCTGTTTGCTTCTGTTTCCTCATCTGTAAAATGAGCTGGAGATTATAAAACATAGACCAGCCACCAACACACACACACACACACACGTACGCACACACACATGCACACGCATGCACGCGTGCACACACACACACATATAGATCAATATATCTATAGTACTCTACTGTAATACAGGTTTTGCTCCTATATGTAGGGCTGTTTGACCCTAAGCTAAATGATCTCAGACTGCTATGATTTTTTAAATTATTTTGTCTGTTTTTATAGTGTTTCCCTCTCCTCCTTGGCTGTCACGAGATTGTGGACTTACTGCTATCAGTGTGTTGTCTCTCCTCTTCTAATTTTTTATCTCTAATTTGACATCAGTTTGAAAACCAGATTACCAAGTTGGTTATAATTGCATATAAAATAAGAATAAATGGACTCTGAGCAGGGCTTATCCAAGAATCTGACAAACAGGCCAAAAGCATGGTAACAGCCGTTGTTAGGGGATACCAGAATACTATATGTTAGAGAAATGGTACACTTTAAAGGAAAAAATGTTCGCTTTATCCTGAGGAACCAACAGACTGAGGCTTAGTCTTTTCTCTCCTCATCAGAGTTCTGACTTTTTGGGTTGGTCAGAGACCTTTTCTGTCTTTTTTTTTTTATTCTTAACTCTTCCAGAGAAATCTATTTGCATCATAAATGAGGAGCAGTTGTAGAATGAGTGTTATTTGCCTCTATGCTAAATGATCTCAAAGATGGTGCTTTTTGAGTTCACGTTTTTGCGTTTGGTAGCTTCCTTTTTTTCTCCTTCTGTTTTGTCATCACCTGTCTTTTTTTGCTGCTATGTCAACCTCTAGCAGCCCCAGATTTCTGTTTTGCTGTTTCTATTCTGACCAGATGACCAAACGTCATTCTTTAAACCATTTGTTAAGGACCTGCTCATTATGTATAAGGCACTACCTTAGCTATTGTGTGGGGAGGGAGGAAAAGGAAGCAGAGGAAGAGTATAAAAATAAATAAGACATTCCCGTTTTCAAGGTGTTTTTAGGCTTGTGAGAATATATTAATAACTCCAGGACTTGTGATTTCTTTGATGTGGGAAACTCCTCCCTTCTTATTTAGGTACTAACCCATCTACCATTTACAGTCCCAGTTTGAGTGGTAAGAATCATATAACTTCACATAATATTAAAAGTCATTGACTAGGCTAACAGTGTTCTTGTTATTCAGTCATTTCAGTTGCATCCAGCTGTTCGTTGACTCCATTTGCGGTTTTCTTGGCAGAGATGTTGGAGTGGGTTGCCATTTCCTTCTCCATCTTATAGATGAGGAAACTGAGGCAAAGAGAGTTAAGTGACTTGTTTATGGTCACACAGCTACTAAGTGTGTAAGGCCAGATTTGAACTCAAAAAAAAAATGAGTCTCCCTGACTCCAGGCCCAGCACTCTATACACTGTACCACCTACCTGCCCAAACTAACAATAAGAGACCTTTAGTGAGGCCCTATGGTTTCCTCCTTTTATTTGAGTATATGGTCTTTAGTGCATGTGATTGATGATATCCACTTTGGTTGCCAGTCAGCCTTTTTTGGTGTTTGGGCATCTAGGCCAAGTCCAAAATAGTTAAAGTTTCAGGATAAGTGTTGTCCAGAATTTGATAATATACTTGTTCCTGACAGTTTAACAGTTACAGAATTGTACTCTGCAGAACCATTTGAAAACAAGGACAAGCACCACCACAATAGTAAATAAACCTCAGGTTTTATAAAACTGTAAAGGTTGGAGCTCCATGATTTTAAAAAATCTGTTTCTCTTAGACTCTATCAGTATATGCAGTCATAAAAAAAAAATCCCACCATAACTTTCAGGAAGAACTGTTTCCAAGAATTCTCCTAAGGAATGTGTAATATGTTTCAGATAGATTACTTTTTATAGCAAATCTCCTTGATGACAGAGCCAGTGTAACTGGTATTTCTTGGCCCTGCTGCCATATAAGTTGGTGTTCAAAAATAAGTTTCAGTGACAACTTCTCCTGGAACAGTTTCTGCCATGGCCTGTCAAGAGGGAATCCTTGTGCCAGTCGGCAAAGGAAGCCTTTACCCTTGTTTTGTATTGTCCATGAGTAAGAGATTGCATATATCCTGTCCTCCTCGGAACTAAAAACTATAGATCTTAAGGTATTTTTGTATAGCGGGGTTATGGGGGTGTATACGTAGGTTCAGACCTGTATGCCTTAATTTGGCAGCTTGGGACATTAGTTTTCTTTCTTATGAGTTCATGATTATATGTGGTTAATTGAAATAAGATGGTCAGACACAAAAGGTATGTGAATTTTTTTCTAATTTAAAGGCTCTTTTACACATTTCTTTCTTTTTCTATGTATGTTTGTAAACACACACATTACATACACGGGGGGTACATACACACATATGTGTACACACATGTATTTAAAATACATGCACACAGTACTTTATATAGATTCATAGAAATATGCATATATATACATATATGTTATTAAAGTTAGAGTTTTGATTTTTAAAATCATGAAACCCCTTAGGGTATACTCTGCCTCACCCCCCAAAAAAAACAGAATCCACCAGCAAACATGGTATCCATGCGTTAGAATTATAAACTTTGGATGCTAGAAGTCATGTGTTTCACTGAAAAAAGGATGACTGAAGGCCTCACTTTCTGATTTTTTTTTGTTTTGTGTATATATGTGTGTATGTGTGATTATATTATGTATTTGTGTATATGTGTACATATATACATATACACACATATATACACACATATACATACAGATACATATATACATACAGATAGAATATCTCAAAAGTCTTAGTGCAGTTTTAAGCTTCTGAAGCATAAAAGTGCACTTAGGCTTTTGAGATATTATATATGCATTGTGTATGTATGTGTATATTATATATATGTATGTATAAGTTTTAAATTTATATCATTATTATTGATAATTATATTTATTGGGTATCTGTCTCCCTGTGTGTATAAAATTGTGTGTTTTTAAAAAAATTTCTAGATGGAGTATTCATCCATCAAGCTCTCAGTTCTAACCAACACTGTATGTGGTATAGGAAAGATGCAATAGGGAACAATAAAATTCTTCAACCTACAAATTAAGAGAACCATAGCAACTTCTAGAAATAAAAAGTTGATGGTCCCATAGCACACTACCATCATCAGACTTTATCTGGAGCTCAGTTCTGGGTTCCAGACTTTAAGAAAGACACTGATGAAGTATAGAATGCCCAGAGCAGGGTGATGAGGATAAGATGCTAAATGCCTTGGGTCCATGATGTGTGACTATTGGTTGGGTTGAAGGAACTGGAGATGCTTAAGCCTGGAGAAGAAAAGACTCTGGAGGTAACACAGAGGTAACATCATTGACATATTTGAAGGGCTGCTTTGTGAAAGAGGGGCTAGGTTTGTTTTTTGGCTTGGTTTTTATTTGTTTTTTGGCCTCCTTGGTCTCAGAGATCAGAACCAGGAGCAATTGTTGGAAGTTGCAGAGCCACATGTAGGCTTGATGTCAGTAAAATCTTGCTCACAGTTGAAGCTGCCCCAAAGTAGAATGGTCTGCCACTAGAGGTGGTGAGTTCCCTCTCCTTGTAGTCCTTAGATCACAGGCTGGATACCACTAGTCAGGTGTGTGATAGTGAGGATACCTTTCACGTATGATCTGGACCAGATGGCAGCTAAGATCCCTTTCCGCTCTTCAGATTGATTCTCTGACAAATGCATTTGTCAGCTGGCTTCACCTATTTCTTTCATACTTTATCAACCCATCTCTGCTTCAGTTGGACAGGTCCCTAAAACATGCTGCCCACATGAGAGGTCATTTCCTTTTCTGTTCATGCCAGTTATTGTCATATACAGTGGCTGTCTTCTGGCATTTGGTTCAGATCCCTTGTTTCTCAGGGCAATTTATTCTCTCCACAAAAGTGTTCTCAAATCAACCCCACCCAACAATAATTGTCTCATTCATTTGAACTATATGTGGCGCTTCATCTCTTTAACTTCCCTAGCTGCTTACCAACTCTACAGACATGAGTCAGTCATATATTCTGCCTGAAGGCAGGACCCTGGACCAGATAAGTTTTTTGAGGTACTTTCCTGTATTAAGATACATGATTCTTTAATCTGTTCTAAACTAGCATCCTTTGATTCAGATGTCCTTAAGCCACACCAACATTTTTCTAGATGGTAATGATATAAGCTGAAAAAGCAACCAACAACAAAAACAGTCTCTACCCTCAAAAATATAAGTTTCTAGGGAGATGAGAGGAGATATACAAATAAAGTATAAATACATGGTAGAGTGTGGTAGGAGCAATGGAGAGCTCTAGGGAAATTTAATGAGGGAGGAAATGCCCTCAACCAAGGGGGCACAGGCGATACTGTGGATAGTTTCACATTTTGTTTTTTAAAATGACGTCTCATTGGTTTTATGCACCTGTATCTTGCCTTGGCTGGGGTCATTTGTTCAATTCCTTTTCTGCCTCTCGCTATATCTTCAGACAATGATAAAAACATGCTAGATACTGCATAGAATGGACTAGGATGCAGTGGTTGCATGCGGCCATGGTGCATTTTTGGTAGTAATGGCCACGTTATCATTCCAGAACAGCAGGGAGAGCTCAGTCCTCCTTCTGAGTGAAGCAAGCAGGAGACCAAGTGCCCTACGACATTCAGCCCAGGTGCCTGGGCAGGGGAGTTTTCGAAAGGCTGCATAGTTATAAGGATCAGAAATTAGAAGTTTTAAGCTTCATGGTAGTTGGAAAATTTATCAACAGTTTGGTTTTTATCATTATTATCATCATTAAATTGTTTTATCTTTATTTGCCCTCCAAGGAATTCCTCCTATGAGTGGAACTGGCACACTGCAAATTTATTTACTTGACATTAATGACAATGCTCCCCAAGTGTTACCTCAAGAGGCAGAGACCTGTGAAACTCCAGACCCCAATTCAATTAACATCACAGCACTTGATTATGACATCGATCCAAATGCTGGACCATTCGCTTTCGATCTTCCTTTGTCTCCTCCGAGTATCAAGAGGAATTGGACCATCACTCGGCTTAATGGTAAAAGCTAGTTAATTGCTTGGATGTACATGTGGCTAAGAGGTTTTTAGAACAGAAAATCTTTATTTTGTCCTTAAATCTTCCGTGATTAAAAATACCTTAATCAAGATGTCGGGTTTAAAATAAGTCAAAACTGCTCTCAAAGACAATGGTATCCCAGAGACTATAGCCATAGAATATAATCTCTACTGGATGTTACCAAGATGAAGAGTTCTAGGGAGATCTAGTCTAACTAAATAAGGAAGCTAAAAGTTGGAAGTCTGGGCATTAGGTAATGAGTTTTTGCCAATGATGACCCATGAAATAAGATAATATTTCAAAATACCTTCAAAGAAAGTACTACTAGAATATTTTCAGGAATACAAAAATGGAAAGAGAAATAATCCTACTACTACCTTTAGGGCTGTAATCAATCTTTGTATAAATTTAGCTTTGCTTAACATATAATAGATCATGGGATCTTTTTTTATTTTTGTACATATAATGCATTCAATTCATAGCATTTTTTTCTATTTAAAATAGGTGATTTTGCTCAGCTCAATTTAAAAATAAAATTTCTTGAGGCTGGTATCTATGAAGTTCCAATAATAATCACTGATTCCGGAAATCCTCCCAAATCTAACACTTCTGTGCTTCGAGTGAAAGTTTGCCAGTGCGACTCGAATGGAGACTGTACCGATGTCGATCGAATTGTGGGTGCTGGCCTTGGAACAGGTGCTATTATTGCGATTCTACTTTGTATCATCATCTTACTCAGTAAGTATATAATTCTTAAAGTGCATAGCTCTACATCAAAAAGCAAGGATTTTTATTTACAAAAATGAATATGATTTTAAAAGTTATCTGGCAAAAGGTTGTTTCATTCAAAGATACCTGTTCCAGCTCCTTGAACATTTTCTGTGCCATCACATCTGAAAGAATGAGGTCTAAATTTGAAAAAGAATGTTAAGATTTGTGGGACTGTCTAAAATTTTTGTACCAAAGTGCTAGGTGCTGACACTTTTATGTCTCACACACACAGACACACACACACACCCCTACACACGTATGCAATCATGTGTTGAACATCCCTAACTTTTTAGCACTTATATTGTGAATATTATAGCATTTATTTTATGATTCGGGAAAATAAGTATGTGACTTTAATTTGCTTTCCTTCATGTAAAATCAATAAACAACCTCAACCAATTATTTAAGGACCAAAGTGTGTTTCTGAAGTGCTCCGTAAGAGTTCTTTTTTCCATATGTACATATATGTGTATATGTGTCTGTGTGTATGCACACACACATATATACATATACACACATACGTATTACGTGGTTCAACCAAGTGCCTGTCTTTATAATGAAATTAGATTAAAAGAATGCCTTTTGTAGGGTCGTTTTCCAGTCATCAGTTCATTGGAATGCAGGAAATTAGTCATTGGAAGGTACTTTTGGCTCCACTTCTGAGTATGGAAGTTTAAAAAAATAAATTACCTAGACTGTGTTTTATTGTAGAGTTGTAGTGGGACTTGGTTTATTATGTGAACATGTTATGCACCAATCACTTTTTGAAAATGTCAGCTATTTCCTTTATGTTTTCTCCATTTACAAGTGGTCTGGTAATTTTACATTTTGCCCCTTTATCTGAAGTAATTGCTATATGGGGGGCCGGAGGGAGGGGCTTGTATGTCCTACACTTTTGGCTATAATTTGAAACCTCTGTGCTATACTCATAATCCATTCACATTAGATTTACCAACAGAACAATGCCAAATGAAATCATGTATCTGGATTTAAAAGAAAGATATTTATTTTTATGACCAATAGTAAAAATGTGCTAAAATGGTGGTCATTAAATTTTTTTTCTTTCAGAATGTAAAATGATCTCCTTAGATTTTTTAAAAAGGCTTGTTGCTAGACGTAGAGTCAGGGAGAGATTTCTTTTACCAACTGAAACGTGAACACATAGGTTTAGCTTGAAATGAAAGGCTAGACAGAGGGTGGATTGTGACAAAGTGTGAGATCAATTTAGGGGAGAATTTTAATCAATAATTTTAGCCAACTAAAATGGAAAGTACACTGGAGCTGATTTCATGTGACATCAGCCCCTTTGGAGAATTACAGGTCCTTGGCCTGGCATAAAATAATGTGAGGTATGAATTGTGAAAAGTCCTAAAGGTATCCCAACATATGAACTAATTATTTTCAAGTCAACTAATCGAAATTCATAAATTAGATTTGAAAAGGAAAGGCATATAATATGGTACAGAGGAAAGATGTAAGTTCTTCTACCTTCTCTAGACACGTGGCCGTGGGCAGCTCACTTAATTTCACTGAACTGTTGTTTCCTCAGCTCTAAGATGAGGACTGCTTGACCTGCTTGACTCGTAGTTGGCTGTAAACATTAAATTAATTAATGTATATGGGTACTACTAAAAACATTTTTGTCTTAAAAACATGATAAAAGTTTTTTAGGATCTGGAAATGATAGTGCTATTATGTTTTTCCTCCCTTTTCCTGCTAGTTCTGGTATTAATGTTTGTTGTATGGATGAAACGTCGCGATAAGGAACGTCAAGCCAAACAGCTTTTGATCGACCCGGAAGATGATGTAAGAGACAATATTTTGAAGTATGATGAGGAAGGTGGTGGAGAAGAAGACCAGGTGAGAAGCATATTATAATTTAAAACATAATGACATCATATGGCTGTTATCATAGATCTTTAGAGATATAGGAAATGATTACAAAATTCAGGAACATCCTGAAGTTTCCTTTATATCCATCTGCGAATTGACTACATCCATCTAAATGCATGATTTGTCTTTATTTTGGGAAGATTGTGTGTTTCATTTAAATTATTTCCATGTCAGAGAACTGCATTAGTGTTCTTATCTGTACATAGGCATCAGCAATTTCCAAATGCACAGGAAATTATGATACATTAAGCTAAGTCCAATTTGAATAATTATATCCTAACTATATTTCAATCCAATTTAATTTAGTAAACATTTATTAAGAATATACTCTGTGTAAGACCCTGTGCTAAGCACTAGGGGTATCAAGACAATCACAAAACTTTGTATTCCCAGGTTTAACACACTGCCAGGCATATAGTGGGCACTTAGTAAGTGCTTATTGACTTGACAAAGAAGTCCCTGCCCTAATAGAGTTTTTTTCTTCTTCTGGGCTATACAAAGTCAGCCAGTAAAAATTTATTAAATGCCTGCTAAGTGCCAGCCACTGTGCTAAGTGCTGGGGATTATAAAGAAAGGTAAAAGAAGATGCCTGCCCTTGAGAAGCTTACAATCTATTAGGGGAGACAACATGCAAGCAAGTATGTACAGATAAACTGTGTACAAGATAAATAGAATATATGTGGTGAGTAAAAAGCGCATTCAGAGTAATACAAATTAATTTTGGGGAAGAGAATGATCACAAAGACCCCTCACCTCTTCCCTGGACTGTTGCAGCAGCCTTTTAATTGGTCTTCCTGCCTCAAGTTTCTCCTGACCATTCTCTATATAGTTGTGCTACAGTATGTGACATCAGTTTGTCAGGCTAAATTGGAGAAGGAACAAAACTAAAGGCAGGGAAACCAATTAATAGGCTGTTTTAATAGCCCAGTTGAGAGATGATAAGGGCCTAAACCAAGGGAAAGGTTTTATGAGTGGTTAAAAAGAAGGTGACAGATATGGATCTATATCTATATATATAATATACATATACACACACACACACGTGTGTGTGTGTGTGTGTGTGTATAGTGGAGGACTGACATGCCAACATTTAGCAACTGATTGAATATGGGGGTTGTATGAGAGGAAAGTCTCAGGAATAATTCTAGAGGAGCTGCAAACTGGGGTGAGAAGTGTGGTGAGTCTGGCTGTCAGTAGATGTGAGAAAAGTTGGAGGATGGATGATGAGTTTGAGGGAAAATAGAGTGAATTTTGTTTTAGCTATGTTGAATCTGAGATTACTTATTAAACATCAAAGAAGACATTTCCAGTAGGCAGTTGGTAATAAAGGACTAAAGAAGGGTACCTAAGAATTGGAGAAAATCAGATGTCCCAATTCTCAAAACAAAGGAAGAGAATAGAAACTATAACATTCTAGGTGATAAAGCTTGACTTTGGTTTCTGGGGAAAATTCTAGAACAGATCATTGAGGAGATGGTTGGTGAATATATAGAAAAGAAAATGGCGATTAAAAATGATCCAACCTGATTTTGTCAAGAATAGTGCCTTCCAGACTAATTCCATTTTCCTTTTTGACAAGATTACTACGTTAATAGATGAAGGACGTGCAGTAGATTAATTTTCTCTGGCTTTTATCGAAGCTATTACTATCACATCTCATGCAATTCTTGGGGAGAATGTGAAGAGATATGGACTAGACAATAATCCAATTAGATCCAGAACTGGTGGACTGACAGGACTCAGAGAGTAACTGTTAGTGGTTTAAAGTCAGCATGGCAGGAGGCATCCTGTTTTTTAGCCCAGGTAGCTGTGTTTACTCCTGTGTTTGTAAACATTTTTATCAGTCACTTGGATAAAGGTGTGGATGGTATGCTCATCAGATTTGTGGATGACATAAAGGTGGTACAGTTAGCTAACCCAATGGGTGACAAGTCAGAATCCAAAAGTATCTTGACAGGTTAGAGAGTTGGGTTGAATAACACGAAATTCAATGGGGATAGATATAATGTCTTATTCTAAAGCACAAAAAAAAAATCAGCTTCTCAAATATAATATGTGGTAGGCACAAGATAGATAGCATTTGGTCTCAAAATGGCCTGCTAGTTTTAGAGGACTGCAAGCTTAGTATTAGCCAGCACTGTGATGAGAGCCAAAAAAGCTAATGGGATCTTGGGCAGGATTAAGAGAATTATCAGACTTGCTCAAAGTTTGGGGTTTCCTTTTGTTTGTTTTCTTTTTCTTTGTTGTAAGGAGTGACTCTCTGGAAGTGGAGGGGGAATATAGTATAAAATGAATATAATATAAAAATAAAAGATACTAATTCCATTTTAAAAGCTATCAGAGTAGGACTTTCTATTAAAACATTTTTATCTTGCGTGTCTTTCTATATATAGGATATGTATATATGTATATGTGAAATATATTAGATTTTCATGAACAGGAAGACTTTCCTCCCCTGTTTAACCACCAGAGAGGGTATGAGAAGCACTCTGGCACCTTATCGTCAAGAAGATATGGCTTCAGGTCCTGCTTCTGACACATACTGGCTGGGTGGCCATAAACACCGTGCTTAACTTCTGAGTGACCCCAGCAACTCTTGTACTGTGTGTTAAAGAAAAATTGCTGATCTGAATTTCCGAATGTGTCTCCACACTAGCACTTCCTTATAGCAGTAGAATCGTAGGTCTGGATTGCAACCTCTCAAAGAAAACAGATAGTTTTAATCTGATGGCATCTAGTGTGTGTGTGTGTGTGTGTGTGTGTGTGTGTGTGTATGTATATAAACATATATACATATGTATATATTTATTTTGTATACTTATGAAAGATAGGCTATATGTTAGTGTCCTTTTGTTAAAAGAAAAAAAAAGATACCTTATTTTCAGACCTTTAGGCATTTGTCTACCCTTTTATTTTTGCAGGGATATAAATTTGTCTCTATTCTATCTGTTGATTAATATCCTGGTGTTTGATGAGTCATATCCAATATTACTAGAAGAAACTTTGGGTTAAAAAGATGGGGTTTTATTTCAGAAAGAAGTTTGAGATCTTTTTGTTTGTACAGAAAAAAAAAATACTCTCCTTGGCCCTTATTTCTTTTTGCTTCTGCCCTCCTAAAACTCTTTATGCTGTAATTAATTTTTTTTTGGTGACTTCTCTTATAGTGCACGTCTTTATTCAGGATTCACTTCCAGTTAGTTCCCTTCTCTAATCTAGGCATTATTTAATGTTTTTTTTTAAATTTTAAAATCTTTTTGTCTATACTATATTCTGAAGTTACACTGTAACTTATCTATACAACATTCTGAAGTTATTCCGTAACTTTTGTTTTTGCTACTCACATAGAATTTTAGCAGACTCTCTATAATGAGAGTTTCATAATCAGTTTTTTTGGCAGCATTGTTTAGATTAGAGGGACTTTATATTGCAGATAAAGTATAAATTGGGTTGGAAATAGGCAAAGGATGATAGCTCTAGAGTTGGAAAGGACCGCAGAGGCCAGCTAGACCAGTCCCTCTCATTTTTACAGATGAGGAAGCCATGGCCTATAAACCTTAAAATGACTTGGCCTAAGGTCACACAAGTTAATGCAGGATTTGATCATAGGTCTTCTGACTTAACTTTCCCCTATATGTTTTTGAAGCCTAGCAAAGAGATGAAAAAGTACAAAATAGAAGAAAGATTTTCTCAATCTATTACCAAACGGTAATAGATTGAGAAGCCGGCATTTACAGCTGGGGAAAAAAAACAAGTTTTTTGTTCTTGTTTTTTTAATCACCAAAACCCAAACTTCCTTTACTATCCTAATAGTCTTGTGGAAGTCACTGATAGCATTTTAAAATTCAGCTGATAAAAAGGTACCATCAGGACAAGAGACTCTCAAAAAAGTGAGTGAACTTATTCTGTTACCCTTTGATTTCGTTTTCGTTTTTGTTTGTTTTGGTTTTCAGTCCAGGAGTCCAAGCCAATGAAGTGGTTTCATCTTAGCCAGAACTTAAACCACCAGCTTATTTTGTAACTCAGGGTCATTTCTTAGTTACAGTTTTCAAAACCTCACTCATTGAGCTATTGCCACATATTTAAAATGAGGCATCACCAATGCCAAGATACACACATAGTTGTTTTTGTGCTTGCCAACAAACAATTTTAAGCATCAGTGGGGAAAAAAGTTTCTGCCTGATAAAGTGAAATATCTGACTCTTCTATATAGTGTAGGATATATTCTGTGTTAATCATTGAAGTAGAGCAGAGGTACCTATCTTCTTGTTCAGGTTTCCATTTCTTAGTAAGGTATCTTTTTTTAATCAGATTCAGTATATGTGGTTTCATTCATTTTAAATTATATTTGGTAGTTTTTATTCCATTCTGTCAGTTTTTCTTCATTTTATGGATTTGCTTTTTCCTTTCTCATGCTTGAATGAAAGAGGGCATATATCAGGAAATATTAGTTTCTACCTGAATTTAAATTCATTTTCTTTTCTTTTCCCTAAATGGACTTTATATTTCTGTCTCTTAGAATTGTTAAGTGAAATAGATTTGATACATTAATACATTACAAAGTAAAGGAGTTAATCAGACATCGAATGGGGTCTAACTTGTCATTTTCTGTCTATATTCCCTTTAATACGCTAAAAAAAGGTCAAGTTATGGAAAACACTATTCTTTATTCTCTTTGGTGCCAGTGTGACACTTTGGTTCTGTGAGCACTTTGATTCTTAGGTAATTTCATTAACTATTGCTGTCTAACTGGGTATCATTTAATATATTATTTTTGAAGTGAACTTTCTCACATAGTTTTCCTGATACAATGGAATCCTTTTTCAATGTTGGTGTCATAGAAAGCGATGCCTATGTTATATTGTAAGCTTACTAAAGTAGATTTTTAACGTATGTAGCTGATCAGGTTCAGGGCACGCGAGCACCTACTTATTAAACATTCCAATAGAATTGTTCTCAAGAACTTTCTGTAAATGTCTTTGTCCCTAAAGCCTCTAATGCCTCTGGATCATTGAAATTTTTCCCCAGCTGTACTTTTTAAACCATCCAAGGTGATACCCAATATCTCCTAAAGTAGAAAAACTTGTCTTTGTTTCTCTTGATCCACTGAAACTTTAAATGACAATGGCCTCTTATCCCAGGACCTTGGTCTGGTGCATTCTAAACCCTTGAGCTCTCACTTTGTCTGACCAAAGACACCATTTGATTTTGATTCCCTGATCTACAAAGGTCTCTTCAATATGCATATGGGGTGAGCCATAAGAGCTTGTATTTGTGGAGGCTTTAGGTTTGCCTACAGAGACTAAAACTGTTGCGTTTCTAATAGCTTATTAGATTATACGAGAATGAAGGCAGGTTCCAACACAACCGTAGCTGGCTCTGAGCCTACAACTGCAGGTTCTGATGCTTGTCCATCAGATACTGCTGCTTTGAAAGTAGGCTTTGTTTCTGTGCAGGGGTGGGGAGTGGAATATCCATAGGATGGTCATTTGGGTAGAAACTTGAATCTCAGTTTGAATCTTAGAAGTTTTCAGAGTAATGCTGTTTTTCCATGGTGTAATGCCCCTTAGCAGGCCATATGTTATCTAAGGTAATGTTAACCCCTCCATAGTTAAAGCTTTCTATGTCCTCCTTAATCTAAGTAACTTTCTTCTGAGACAAGCCTCAGTTTATCCTTTGTATATCTTGTTTGTACATAGTTGTCACCCAAAGAGCTTCCATTTTAAGGTGAGAGACTATACACAGACAATATTCTATGTACAAGATAAATACCGTGTAAATGGAAGGCAGCCCAGGAAATGCCCTACCATGGGGCAGGGGGCAGGGGAAAACTCAGAATTACCTCTTGCAGGAGATGTGATTCAAACTGTCTTGAAGGAGGTCAGAAGGCCGAAATGAGGAGGGAGTATTCTAGATCTGAGAGACTGCTGCTGAAAAGGCACAGAGTTGGAGTTATGGAGTGTCATGTGTAAGGAATAGCAAGGAAGCCAGTGTAGCTGGACTGGAGAATGTGTAAAGGGGACAAATGTAAATAGACTGGAAAAATAGGAAAGGGTTAGGATGTGAAGGACTTGTGTATGTTTCTACTTTACAGGCACACACCATATCATATTTCCCACACCAGCAGCATTTTGCAATCTCAAAACATCATTAACACATTACAAATAAACCATACCCCAACATAGCAATTCAAAACCCTATTGTGTCATTTTGCTGACCTCCTAAGTCCCGTGTTTCTATGGAATGAGTTTTCCCTTAAGGCATTGTTTCATATAATATCATGCTTTCATAGACTCAATTAACAATTTTAGGTTTATTCAATAGGCAGCAGGGAACTAATAAAGATTTGAAGACTAGGGAGAGCCATTACCAAACCACTGAGTAAGAAAAATTAGTTTGGCAGTTGTTTAAAAAAGGGGCTAGGGGATTGGGAGTGAGAGAGAGTATTGCCCTATTAGAAGATTATCCTGGTAGTCTAGATAGTTGGTAAGGAGAATGATATACTAGGAATAGCAATGGTTACATAGGAGTGAGTAATGTGAGAGTTGCCATCTGTCCTGTGAAAGAAAGTTTATACTTGTTCTGGATGTCCCGAGAAGGCAGAATTAGAGCTGGATATATAGTCAATTAGATAGAAAGGCTAGTTGAGGCCATGAAAATTAATATGCTTGCCAGAGGAAGGGGTAAAAAGAGACAAGGACCAAGGACAGAATCCTGGGGAACACCCACCCTAAGGGATAGGAAAGAGATCTCATAGAAAAAGAAGAAGCAGTTAGAGAGACAGAAGAAAAATTGTGTTCATGAAGCCAAAGGAGAAAAGGATATGTGAATAGGAAGTTACGATCAGCAGTGTCAAAAGGTTACAGAAGATGACTGAAAAAATGTGCCACTGGGCTTGGTGATTAAGGCAGTGACTGCTAACGTTTGAGAGATATTTTGGTTGAGTATTAATGCAGTGAAAGCTAGGATGCAAGGAGCTGGTAATGAGGGCAAGCACAAGTGTTGGCTATAGACAGCTTTTTAAAATTAGCAGCAAAAGTGGGGGAAGGATGGAATAGTAGTTTGATGGAAGTGAAAGGTCAAAGAGAGGCTTTTTTTTCCTTTTTCAGACATTGGGAAAATTTTATATTTGTAGGAACATGGAAGGAATTGGTGGAAAGGAAGAGTTTGAAGATACATGAGGGCATGGTTGACCCAGGGTTCCTGAGGAGGTGGGATAAAATGAGATCAAAGGTCTAAACAAAGGGTTGAGTGTTAGTGGCAAGAGGAGGAGTAGATGTATTTTCTTCTATGACTACAAAGAAAGCAGGACCATATATGTGATGATGCAAACAAGTTAAAAGGAACAGAATTACTCTGTGGATAGATCATTGGACTTAGAATAAGGAACACTTGAGTTGGAATCCTGCCTCAGTAACTTAATAATGGACTTAATCTCTGAGGTCTCTTCTAACTCTAAATCCATGATTATGTGACCCCTGAGTTTCCTTCTAGTTTTAAATCTTTAGACCTGTAAGTTTTGAGAGATAAAGGAGGTAGAGGTGATAAAGCTTGTGGTAGTTCTGTTTTTTTTTCTCATCAAAATAGGAAGCTAAGTCATCAACTTTAAATGTGGGGAGCTAAGGATGTAGTTAAGAATATGAGACAAGACAATAAATAAGGTTTGGAATATTTAGTATAGGGAACGGAATGTGTAGGTAGTCAAACAAGAGTGGAAGGATCATCAAGCACTAGCCAAGGTGCATTTAAGATTATGCAACATAAATTTATAGTGGATGAAATCAGCTTGATTTTATGACAGCGTCTTGTGATGCTTAGCTACCTGGGAACAAGAGCATCAAGTGGTGGAATGATGCAGATTGGTAGGTCAGGAAGAACAGAAGATGAGGAGATAAGGAACTCTGGAATGGTGAGTAATGAAAGATTAAATTAGCCGACCATGATGTTAAGACTAGGAATAGAACCAAGTACAGCTAGTGTAAGATGGACTAGAAGAATATAGGTGAATCATCTTATAATACCTATTAAATATCTTAGTTACTAAAATAGTAATATTGATAGTAATGAAAAAGAATTCAGTAAATAAATTGGAAAATACTCTTATCTTCATTTCACAAAATACATGACTTTTTCCTTGATCATTTTGTGACTTGATACAAAATAAAATTTGACATCAGTTATTTTTATCAAATCTTACTTGTTAAATCCAGGCTGACTAAATTGGGTTTAAGAGTTTTTTAAATGCCATTATACAAATAAACTTATTTTTATGACAGTAGAGTGGTGATGAAAATTTGAAGCCAGTGATAGTTAAACATATGTCATAATTAAAACATCAAAGGCTCAACTATGGAGTCCTCTAAAATGAAACTAATAGTCCATTCATTAGCTTGTCTTTCATCAAGAGATTGGATAGAGTGTGTGACAAATAATATATTTCATAAAAGAAGTAATGTTCTTCTGCCTGCCTCTTTCATTTATTTGCACATGATCAGTGCTATGAAAAACAGTTGTCACTAGCTAATAAAAACATATATTAAACACTTGTTGATTGGATGGCACTGTTTCAGACACCATGGAACCAATATATACATATCAGTGTTGAGACTGAAATTAAGGTAAACTGAGACATAAAGTTCAGAGCACATTCAATTTATTGGTATTTTTGAACGTTCTTAGAAATTTATGCCTCAGTTCACCTTAATTTAAATCTTAACATCAGCAAAAGAGAGTGATGTAATTTAATGGTACATTATGATTAACCTGTGCCTTGCTGGAAAAAATGTTTTATAGAAGTAAAATTTTTAAGCATGGAAGAGATGTATTCACTCCCCAGTCATTAATCCCATTATGTATGTAGTGCTTCCTATGTACAAATGAGCAGGTAGTATTTCTGTTAACTGCATTGCTTATTCATACTGATATCTGCCAATTCAATTCAGCAAATATTCATTAACCATCTTTTATTTGTAAGGCACAATGCTAGGAACCATGGATACTAAGGCAAAAATGAAACTGTTCCTGCTCTCAAGCAACTTATATTCTACTAGAAAAATTTAAAACAGCATACAGTAATTAATTCTAAGGTAATTTGAAGATTGAGAAAGGCTTTACGATTGTGGGATAACAAAGACTTTGTAAGGGAAGTAGAACACAAGCAGAGCCTTAAAGGGAGCACTTCTAAGAGGTAAGAGATAGGGAGAGGTGGTAAATTCCAGGGATGGGAGACAAACTGTGCAAAGGAACAGAACTTTGGTGGAGGTGGAAAGCTGAGTTCAGAAAAGAGCTAATAGAGCAGCTTGTTCACAGTGCTATAGAGTGCATAAAAAGGAATGACATAAAATATGTTTGTAACATACCAATTCAGGACCAACATTGTAGAGGGATTTAAATGTCAGACTGACATTTGCATATCATTCTGGAGAACCTAAGGAGCCAGTGAAGATTTTTGAATAGCAAGTCATATGGTCAGGCCCAAGTTCTAAGATTATTTTAACACACATCTGAAAAAAAGAATAAAGAAGAGAGCGATTGGAAGCATAGAGATGAGTTAGGAGCCAATTGCATAAATCCAAGTGCAAGATCGATAAGGGCCTGAACTAAGGTAATGACATCTGGAATGGATATAAGGGAATGGTTGTGAAGATATGGTCACAGTAGCCTGGGGAAGACTTGGCAAATACCTGGCTCTGAAACAAAAGAGAAAGAACAGTCAAGGATGACCAGCTGACCAACTGAAAATATATGGTACCCTTACTAGAAATAGGAGATTTCTATCCATGTGCCAAATTGAGATACTTTAAAACTTGTAGAATGTCTGACCATTTGAAAATGTGGTTAGCTGGAGAGCGTGGGGGAGGTTTGTTTGTTTTAAGATGGCAGATTTTAACCTTATGAATCATCATGATAGCTTCAGTGCCTACTCAAAATTTCATCAAAACCACAAAAATTTATAGAAAGTACATTAAAATTTTGTTGGTTAATATTTATTTTCTCAAGATGTCAGATTGAAGCACAAACAAATTTTAGATGTACTTTAATATACCTTCTTATAGTAAGTATAACAACTGGTCAAAATCATTCAACTCCTAATGTTATTGTAGAAAAAAAATAACAAACGAGGGTGAAATACTGAGCAGCTGAACTGAAACAGAAATCTGCATAAGGAAATTAAAGAACAGGGTGTCCATTGTCACCCATGGTCATTCAGTGAGTGGGTCGATAAGTGACTCTTCCCATCTAGTGCAACCTGACTGGTTTTTCAGTTTCAATATTTTAAGTAACATTTTTAGTTAATATTTTATTATTTTCCCCTTTTAAAAGATTTGCTTAGTCAGATTCTTAGTGGAATGTTATGTCTGAAGGCAAAAAAAAATTCCTCAGGAATATATATTTATATTTCACAATGGGATTCAGTGGGGAAGGAGTTCTGGTATATAAAATTCTTGAAGAAAACTTTCCTGAAACTCAGCTTTTCTTTGTAGCAAGCAATATCTATATCTTTAGGCCATCTCTGACTCTTTAAATTCCTTGTGATTAGGATTGTTTCATTCTCTCTGTAGCCCTACCACCTAGCACAGTGCTTTGCACAAAGTAGGTATTTAATAAATAGTTGTTGATTCACAGGAAGCACTAGTCAGTAAGGCTCTGAATTGTCTGTGGTCCCCTATTGTCTTAGTAAAATATCAGCTCTTCTCTCTGACATTTAAAGCCCTTCCTAATGGCTTCCTCCTAACTTTCCATATTTCTTTCACATTGTTCCTTTTTCATTCACTACCTGGTTACAGCCAAATTGACTTACAGTTCTTCATACTGGGAATTCCAACTACTGCGTAGACAGTCACTGTTACATGTACATTTAATTTAGCACTGGAAATCGGGTCATAATCTCCTTTGTATAAAGCCATGAGGGCCCTTGACTTGGTTGGCAGCATTAGAGTGATCACATATTGCCATCTTCTCACTTGAAAGCGTCATGTAAACGGAAGCATTTTAATAAATTACAATCGTTTATTTTCATGTGCTAAGCTGTGGAGGGCAGTATACAGAGGTTGTTCCGGCTCTTCTCTCTTGCTTCTTGGAGCTCTTCCAGTCGTTCTTTTTCTTTGTGGATACTCAGCAAGGGGAATAGTTTTCTTCCTTGAATTATTTCCATGTGTTTCCCTCTCATTATGTTTGTTTCACAACCCATAACATTAGAGCATTTTTAAAATGAAGAATAATCTAAATATTGTGCATAATTTTAAATATTTAAGCAATTATTCCCACGGGAGAGAAAAACTGTTTGAGATGATGTTCTCTTGCTTGGAGAAATGTACGACTATTCTTTGAACCTCTAAAAATACTCTTTTCACTTTTCTAGTGGCACTTACCCTAGGTCTCAGCTTACCAGGCTTCAATTACTTTAGGGATGAGTATTGACATAGTTTTATGGAATTGTTACTGCCTTCTTTATGTAGGTCTGCAAATGCATTTTTATTTGGAGGCATGGAGGCAGATTCTGCAGGTAGCATAAGAGCATTCTGCTCAAGTAGAGCCTACAAGAGTGGCAAGCGTGGAAGCGTGAAATCATCCTAAAATGGAGTTAGCAGTAGATGAAGGGGCACTCTCACAAATTTTTGTTCAAGAATTATTTAATGCTAACCAAATTTTCTAAGGCAAATTAACAGTACCATTTTCTGGATTGGCATAAATTATAGCAAGTAAGTAGGCCTTTTTAGTTACACAAGTAAACTTAGCTGCTACCCTTTATCTTAGGGCAGCTAAGTGGTGTAGTGAGGCCTGGAGTCGGGAAGACCAGAGCTCAAATCTGGCCTTAGACACTTACTGGCTGTGTGATCCTTGGCAAGCACTTAACCTGTTTGCCTCAGTTTCCTCATCTGTAAAAGGAACTAGAGAAGGAAATGGCAAACCACTCCAGTACCTTTGCCAAGAAAACCCCAAATGGGGTCACAGAGTCAGACATGAATGAAACAGCTGAACAGCAACAAGACCTTTATCTTAAATCTATTTCGGCTTACTGCATTGCTCCCAAACCCAGAAATCAATAAATAACCCCCCCCCCCCACCCCAAAAGAACTGACTTCTAATTTATTCTCATATAAGGATAGCATTATATATTTTATTTTTATGTTTTCTTGATGGCTTTTGCTCTCTGTCACTGGAAAAGTGAAAAGTATACTGGCTCTGGAATTAAAGGACCTGAGTTCAATACTGATTAACTGTGAGACTTTGGGCAAGTCACTTGCCCTCCATGTGGACTCAGTATCCACATCTCTGAAATGAGAAGGTTAGAGTAAATGGCTTCTAAATTCCCTTCTAAGCACTTAAGTCTTTGATTCTTGGATTTCCAACTGCCTTCTAGATCGGATCCTTCCTTGTAACGAAGGAAAACAATTCAGTAAAAATGTCAAGTACAGAGAATGTCTGACAACATACGCACAGTATTCTGCTCAGCAGTCTCCTTCTCTATCCCCATTCCCTACGAGCAAGGAAGTATGTTTCATTATCTTTGCTCTGGGATCTTGATAGAGTATTCCATTAATAAGAATTCAGCCACCTTTTAGTAATCATTTCATTTATACTGTTATAATCATTGTGTATATTGTTCTCTTGGTTCTGCTTATTTTGCTCTGCATCCATCTATACAAATTTTACCATATTTCTTACTTATTTGCTCATTTGTATAAGTCCTTATGGAACATTACGTTTATGTAGCATAGTTTTTGTTGTTGTTTTCTGCCATTCCTTAACTGATAGGCACCAAATTTAAAAGGGTGCTGCTTTGAATATTTTGGTTGGTGTTGAATGTTTGTTTCTGTCTTTGACTTACTTAGGGTATATGCCCGGGAGTGGCATCACTGAATTATAGAGTATAGGCAGTTGAGTCACTTTTTTTTTTGCATCATTACAAAATGAATTTCAGGAAGGTAAGAATGTTTAACATGATCATCAGTGCATAACTCTGCCTATCTCCTCACACTCCCTTCCTGTTAACTATTCTCTTTTTTGTACGAGATAAACTTAAATCTAAGCGTTATTTTGCATTTCTCCATCTGGAAAAGTCACTGGTTTAACCTCTCAGTGTTCTAAGGCAGGGCTTCTTAATTTTTTTCCACTTGCCACCCCTTTTTGCCTGAGAAATTTTTACCCAATTCTGGGTATATAGGTACGCAAAATAGGTATAAATCAAACATTTGCTGATAATAAATCATAAATAAATTTACTTTAAAGCAATTCTTTGGTATACATATAGTTTAACCAATTATTAAAGACAAAAGCAAATTTACATACTAATGAGATGAATATGCTTGTTTATTTTTACATAAATAATTAAATCTTGGCGGAACATTTGATACTGCAGGACTAAGAGCATCTTCAGTGTTTTCCAGTTGATCGATATTTTGATTTTGTAATTGTCAATGCTGTGTTCAGGACTAAGGCTACAGTGAAGTCGCGTGATGCAACATGGGCAAGCACTGCCAGAAGCACCTTGGATTCATTACATGTTTGATTTTAAATTAATTTTTGGTTGTTGCACATTCAGAAACCTTTTACTGTTGCCAAATTTTTTGCGACCCCCACATTCAATTATGTGACCCCGTATGGGGTTTCGACCCATAGTTTTAGAAGCAATGCTCTTAAGCAACCCAAAGAGTTGTAAGAAAGCTGGAGACCATGCATTGATAGAATTTCCTCACCTAAAATGTTCCTCTGCAGATTCAGTGCCTATTCTTTCACTTACTATTACGTGATTTGGCACGTTGTTTTTATGTGGTCATTTGTAGTTTGTAATTCTTCTTTTGAAAATTTAATCATTTCCTTTAACCATTTTTATCTGTTGGGCAACAGGTCAACCATATCCTTCGAAAATTTATTGGGCAATGACTCCTGGTCTCATAATTATGTCAAGTCCTTGTATTTTTTTTGTACCAGGCTTTTATTGATGATATTTTATGAAAAAATTTTCCTACCATATGATTTCTCCTCTAATTGTCTTCATTGATTTTATTCATGCAAAAGCTTTTAAATTTTATGTAGCCAAGATGATTTATTTTAATTTTTATGATCTCCTTTATCCCCTGTTTGGATTAGTGTTTTTTGTGGCTGGGGTTACCTAAGAACCCACAGACCTGGTTCAATCATGGGGGATTGACCACACATGCTCTTTGGCTTGTACCCCCATCATAAAAACTGTGGGGACAATATATAAAGTAAAGCATAGATATTGCTCTTGTCTAGGGTTTTCAAAATGTGGGTAGCAGGAGTTCTTGCCTGCAAAGATACTAAGTCTGCAACACAGGTATCCTGTATGAGGGCAGCTTTTGATGTCCTCCAGCACAGGAAATGCAAAAGACTCAAAGAGTTCACCATAGACCATGGATGCATACGAAAACCTAAAACACTCTAATAGCCCATTGGAATTACTAGGAAGCAGTAACAACATGTTAAGAGTGGTAAACACTCTGGGAATGGTAAAAAAAAATATTTCCCATTCACCTTGGACCTGCAGTGTCCAAACAACTCTCAATGATATCCTGCCATGTGACAGCATGGCTTTGATCCTCTAGCTTCTGGACAGTCTTCTTTGTTTTCCATATTGTATGCCAATGGAGAAATATCTTCCGAGAGTCCAGTGCTGGACTCTCAAACTCTGGAACTCTTGAGCTTAAAATATTCACTCTTTGGGAAACTCTCAAGTAAAACAAGCAAGAGGCATTTATTAAGTACCTTTAAATGCCAGTCACTCTTCTAGTCATTGGGAATATAAAGGTAGCAATGAGCTACTCTGAGAGAAATGGTTATCAATAAACAATAATTTAGGGAGATAGAGAGCTCTCCCCTTCCTCCAAAGTCCAGATTTTAAAAATTCAGTCTCTTACCGGACACTACCTATAATGAGATTGAATTAACAATCTTGGTCAAACTCCACCCAACCTTACAAAGAATTTAATCTAAAATGGGGAAGTCCATTTTCTTCTAGTCAAGCTTAGGTGGAGCTCAGATCCTTTTGTCTAGATAGCCCAAGGCTGGGGGTGACCTTAGCATAAAGATAGTTTCTCTGTCCAAGGATGACATGATGTCACTCTCAGCCCCTCATTGAACACCTACTCTTTGAAGGGTATATAAACTGTGAGCCCACCACCATCATTGTCTTTGGTCTAAGAGAGATGGGCAAATGGCCATCCTTTTATTAATAATGTTCTGGTCTTATTAATGAAATGATTAAATAACCCAGAAAGTATGCCTCTCTAACCTCTGTGCCCTCAAAAATCTCACATTCTGCAGGCAGAAAGAACATATATAATCCAGACATAAGTACACACAAACTAAATACAAGGTAATTTAAGGAGGAGGCCCTTGTAGCTGAGGATATGCATAGGTCTTATATAGTAGATGACAGTTGAGTTGAACTTCGAAAGAAACTAGGATTTCTAAGACGTAAAGGTAAGGAGGAATCCATCCTAGGCATGGGGAACAGTCTGTGCAAAAGCACAGAGATGGAAAATGTAGTGTCCTAGATGAGGAACTGCAAGGACAATTTGGCTAGATGGAAGAATGCATAAGGTGCAGTATTACATAATAAGGCTGGAAAGGTCATTTAGAATCAGCTGTGAAGGACTTTAAATGCAAGATGGAGAGGTTTGTATTTTATCCTAGAGGTTGGAGGAGCCACTGATGTTTATTAAGCAAGGGTGTAACATGATCAGATGTGCTTTAGGAGCATGACTTTGGTGACTGAGTGGAAATTGAAAGAGGAAGAGACTTGAGGAAGGGAGACCAATTAGGAGACTATTAAGAGTTGAATCCATTTGAGAGGTGGCAAAGGTCTGAACTGGGGTGGGGGCCATGTGAATGGAGATAAGTTATTATGGAGGTGGAAATGACAAGGATTAACCACAAGCTACAACCCACAAGGCTGGAAAATAGCCTTTATCAGGATCACTAATTTCTGACCTATGGTCAAAAAAGGAAACAAAGGAAGAAGACAGCTAGGAATTGGAAGTTCAGAAAATCCCTCCTCAAATTATCCTGGACAAGCATAGTTCACTTGTCATGGGCTTCTCCTGAAAGTTTCCATTTTCTGCTCATGGAGTGGAAGAAGAAAGATAACCCCCCCCTCCCCCCCCACACACCCCCTCTTTGCTACCCCTCTGGTCTGGAAACTCACGGTAGACCACATGAAGAAGAAAAGGGGTTGAAAGGGTTGACTGTTTCACACGTTAGATAGTTAGATAGTTCACAGGGGAGAAATAAGAAAATGATGAGGGGGATAGTTTCAAAAAAAACCTGGGAAGACTTATATGAACTAATGCAAAACCAGCAGAACATTGTACATAGAAACAACAATATTCTAACTGTTCAGCTGTGAAAGATTTAGCTCCTTTAATCACCGCAGTGATCCAAGATAATCCCAAAGGACTTATGGTGAAAAATGGTCTCTACTTCCAGAGAGAGAACCGAGGAACTCTGAGTGCAGATTGAAGCCTACTTTTTTCCACTTGGGGATTTTGGGTTTTTTTTTTCCTTGAGGGGAGTAATGTTTTGTTTTTTGGCAACTTGGCTAATATGGAAATATGTTTTGTGTGACTTCACATGTATGATGGATATCCTATTGCTTGCATTCTTAATAGCCAGGAGAGGGGCTGGAGGGAGGGAGAGAATTTGAAACTCAAAATTTTTAAAAATGTTAAAAATAAAGAAAAAAAAGAGTCCATCTTTCTGAGTCTCATTTGGCTAGATATCAGGGAGCAGTCAGACCTACTGAGCATCAACCAGAATTTCTTATGTCTTCTGATGCAAAGGCTAGGGCAACATGCTTAATTCCACTGGAGGTGCCCCACATCCAACCAAGGTCTATGGATTCTCATCTCATAATATTGCCTGGGAGAGGATATAGAATAGTTATGACATAGTTAAAAAAGGTATTTGATCTAGTTCATATCTAATTTTTTTAATGGCAAGACCTTTTTATATTCAAATTACGTACCTATTTTAAAAACTTACATTGTATTTAATTCATTTGTCTAAACTTTGCCAAACTGCCTTAAAAGTTTTCCCACGAATTCTTATTTTTTAAAAGGGTCATTTTGTCTTATCTAAGGAGGCTATCCCAAAGAAATCTGAAAAAAGATATATCACAAAGAGATCAAAGAAAAAGGGAAAGGACCTATATGTAAAAAAAATTATGGCAGCTCTTTTTGTGGTGGCAAAAAAAATGGAAATTGAAGAGATGCCCATCAATTGGGGAATGACTGAACAAGCTGTGGCATATTATTATAATGGAATACTGTTGTGCTATAAGAAATGACAAGCAGGATGATTTCAGAAAAAACCTGGAAAGACTTACATGAACCGATGTAAAGTGAAGTGAGCAAAACCAGAACATTGTACATAGTAACAGCAGTACTTAACGATGATTAACTGTGAAAGATTTCGCTAGGGTCAGCCATACAAATCTAAGACATTTCCAAAGGGTTCATGATGAAAAATGCTGTCCATCTCCAGAGAAAGAACTGAGGGAGTCTGAATGCAGACCAAAGCATATTACTTTCACTTTCTTAATTTTTTTCTTCTTTGGATCTGTGTCTTCTTTCACAATATGATGAATATGGAAATGTGTTTTGCATGATTAAACATGTATAACCTATATCAAATTACTTTTCATCTCAGGGACAGGGGAGGTGAAAGAGGAAGGGAGAAAATGTAGAACTCAGATTTTATTTTAAATGAATGTTAAAAATTGTCTTTACATGTAATTGGGAAAAATAAAATATTTAAATTTTTTTAAAAAAATAAGGATGTACTATGTCAGCCTGGGCAGGTCACTGCTTTGTGCCTCAGGGTCTGTCTCCCTGTTGTATTTGTATCCCCAGAATTTATCCAAGGGCTTAGCATTGTAAGGGCTTAATAAGTGCTTTTCATTCATTGCTACATTTCTGAGCATTAGCTAATGCTACGTCATGTAGTAAAATGAATCCTTTAGCACTATCAAGTTTACAAAATGCTTTCTTCCTGACAGACAGATAATACAATTATCCTTAGACTCATTTTATAGATGAAGAAGCTGAAGCTTAGTAAGATTGCATGACTTAATAACAATGTGCCATGTAAATGGTAATGCCAGGACTTTGTCTCAGGATTTCTGATTCTGAATTTAGAATTCTTTTCATTAATCTAGACTACTTGTTTTTACTGAAGCTTTCATTCAAAAATAATGATTTTAAGGAATTTAAACCAGTTGTAAAGGTTGCAAGACATTGCAACATATACCCAAGAATATTTTAAGACCTTCACTATCTCTAGAGATTTTTCTATAAACTAAGCAAGAAATGTTGGACAGTTTTGTTACGACAACTTTCCTTGGGAGTGAAACCATGGACTTCATGAACTCTTGAGGCCTCTGTTTTCCCTATAATTCCATATGTAATTCTTACCCTGCATATTGCAATTTGTGTGTTTTCTTTGAATAGTGTATGTTTAACATCATATGATTTTAAAGCTATGTAAATTAAGAGGTTCAAGTAGTAGGTTGACCATCTTTCATGAGATAGAAGCTTGACTATAGGGTGAGGCCTTTACCAGAGGACAGAGTGAGGATGGATGGATGTAGAAGCTAAGGCCTGAGTAGTGCTTTTCTGGAAGTAAAATTGTGTATCTCACATTTGGGAACAATGTAAGAAAACTATAGCATAAGGAGTGTAAAGAATATAGTCTGTCTTGGTTTCTAGCTTTCTACAGTGCCATTTGATTAAGTCAACTTTTGAAATTAGTTATGCTTTTGCATCAGGCATCAATAATGAAACAGATTGTGACATTTAGAAGTCAGTGAATCATTACTGGCACAATCAAATAGTTATTGATAATTATTTTTTGAGCACTTTCTATATAGTGCTAGGCACGCTTGCAGGTAATCCAAGAAACATGACCCTGCTGTCTAGGTACTTTAGGGGAAATTTCCCAGTTGTAGGGAAGTCTTCATTTACTGTTGCATACATCTGGCTGCTACATACAATATTCTTTAGAGTTATACAGTAAAGTATATGTTGGAAGGAATTCAGTCAATTATGTTCGTTAAAAATGCCTCTAGACTAAATCCTGGATTGTATAAAGAGAAGCATTCCTGGTGCAGTGGAATATATATTCTTGACTAGGTATCAGAAGACATGGATTCAGGTCTTGCCTCTGACCCTTACCAAATATCTAAACTTCTTCTAAGTGTTTGAGTCTCAGTTTTCTCATCTTTTGTGTTGGGAAGATCTTATCACACTCACTTACCTCACGCATTGTGGGAACCAAACAGAGTAATATATTAAAAACAAAAAAACTTAAGGCTCTATACAAATTTTACACAGATTTTCCAGATAGCAGGGATGCCACACTCCTAACCCCCACGATGTGTAAGGGATACTGTAGTAGTTAGTATATCCTTTTAACCTTTATAGTGGGTACTGAATGTGTCAAATGGTACATAAAGGTGAAGGAGAATGAGAAATGAAAAAAGACCATATTTGGCATTTAACAGGTCCAATTCAGCAAACATTATTAAGGCTCTAATGGGGCAGCTAGGTGGCACAGTGGACGGAGCACTGGACCTGGAGTCAGGAAGGCCTGAAATCAAATGAGGCCTCAGACATTAGATATCTCTGTGACCCTGGGCAAGTCACTTAACCCTGTTTACCTCATTTTCCTTGAGCTGGAGAAGGAGATGGCAAACCACTCTAGTATCTTTGCCAAAAAAAACCACCAAATGGGGTCATGAAGGGTCAGACATGTTCAGTCTGAACAACAACAGTGTTTGGGGAGTTGTAGTGTACAGACACTAAGTTCACAGTTGAGGAGACAGTTTCATTAGAGTGGTAGTGTTATAAGATTGCAGTGGGTTGAGGTGTAAATGAACAGTTAGTGGAGGCTGAGAACATAGACAGCTTCGATAAATTTAACAATGAAATGGAGGAAAGATATTATTGAGAAAACAGCATAAAGGAGTAAGAGAGAATGAGAGAGGATATAAATATGTGTGTGTGTGTGTGTGTGTGTGTGTGTGTGTGTGGAAGGGGAAGACAGAGAGCAAAAGAGAAAGTTTGAGTGTTCAGAATATGTGTGAGTGAGCAAATGAAAATGAGAGAGAATTTGATGATGGATCAAGTTTCCTGAAGTATAACTTCTTGATGAAGGGCAGGAGTAGAGACCTTGACCTTGGCTAGGAAGCAGGTTATCTAGCTCTCTGAGATTGGATCAGAGAGGAAGAATAAGAGTAAAGAAGTCACAGGGTTTTGAGATAAGGAGCAGTCCAGAAACTATGACCTCATTCTCCTGGGTAGAATAGGGTGTATGTATGAGCATGTATGCTGAGAGACAGGAAGTTGTGCGTATTAGGGGTGGAAGTATAAAGATTATCATTGTATCTCTTGTAATTTTTTTTTTCATCTTACTAGTCTTCTGAAAAATTTCAGGCTAGTTTGGATATAGGCAGTTGGATTACATAGAATACAACTGAATTTCTATACATTCTGGAAATGTCCAAAGTCAGGAGTAGTGTACCATTTTTGCAATGTTACAGTTATAGTTTGAATGCTGAAAATATTTGCTCAAGGCTAAAATATTGGTGAAGCTTTGTATTGCTGGCAGTTGATTTACCTGTATGTCATTCATTTGGCTGCTGAAATGGAATCTGAAGAGGCTGCTGAGACACCCATCTATGCTTCTTCTGTTTTCTTCACAGGTCTTGGCTTTGATTTTATAAAAGACAAAACAGTCTATTTTTCTGACAAACTAAAGTGTGGTTGGCCAAGAGGTAGATTTAGGTACTTCCTTGTATAAAGCCCTGAGCCCATAGAAAATCTAAGACATTGGGCTATAAGAGGTATAATTGTAAATTGAACATACTCAATTTTAGTCTTATACAAAACGAGAATTAATATAGTCTCCCCAAAAAGTTAGGATATGGCAAAACCCATATTATATCCTAATGAAATAGAATGTTTAGTAAACATACTGGTTCCTATACAATAACAACATTGTGTTATTAATTTATCCGCAATTTCAGAATAATGTACGTAAATTAATAATACTTTCAGAAGAATTTAAATTATATTGTATTTTGTACCTGTTTTTGCCTTAAAGAGGACTAGCCCTATTTGTTAGTTGGAGGGGAAAACTTGACCAGTGCCTATCTTTGCCTTATACTCTACATCTATATTTTCTAGGCAGTTTTAGTCATTTCATAGTGCTTGCTACCTCATGTCTCTGCTGTTTCCTAGTGGAAAATTGATGAGCAACATTGTAAAGCAGATGGGGCACAGACCGTGGAAATGAAAAACACAGAAGAAGGAGCTGTGTGAAAGAAATATTTAATCATAACATGGAGAAATCATAGTGGCGGGTTTTCCATTATGCTAAGTTTCAGTCATTTTTATGAGTTGCTTGTATATAGGATAAAGGTTTCCATTTTCCATCTCTTGATTTTTTTTTCATCTGTATTTTTCTTAAAATCCCACTGGACATGCCTTTTTGATTTTATATTTTTCAGGACTATGACTTAAGCCAGCTCCAGCAACCTGATACAGTGGAACCTGATGCAATCAAACCTGTTGGGATCAGACGACTAGATGAGAGGCCTATTCACGCAGAACCTCAGTATCCAGTCAGATCAGCGGCTCCTCATCCTGGGGACATTGGTGATTTCATTAATGAGGTAAAATTTCCTTGGAAACTTTTTTTATATTACAACTAAGATGTGTGGGCTGCAGGAGATTAGGGATATTCAGTCTCATAGTTTGTTAATTTCTTGAGTTTATTTTTTGTTAGAAGCAAACATGACCTTCCTTCACAAAAGTCCTCAATTTTAAGGACTTTGAGTTCTTATAGGCTGCGATAGTAAGATTATGGACTATAATATAGTACAGTTCTAGGAATAGTCTGTGTATCTTTCATCCAAAGAATAACCTGAATTTGGAGAGACTCACTAACAATGTGATGACATTTTGGGGAGCCATAGCAAATCTGCTAAGGTATAGAAGGATGTGATTTGCATTGGTCTGGGGTTACCTATACAAAAAAAAATATGGATCCCTTTAAAGAGGAAAAACATTGACTTAGTAATAGCAGTCTAATTTAGTAAAAATAAGTTACACCCAAAGAAAAGATCCATTAACTCTTATACATTGTATTGATTACAGTTACAGTATGATACCAGTCCTCGTTACATGATCTCCAAGGATTCCCTGGATTCCAAGTAATAGACTAACAAAATTGTCGTATTTCCAAATTGACTTGTTAGCACAGATTAATTCAATAGGAGATGTTCATTTTGAGTTTCTTACATATCACCTTTCGAGTTCTAAAGATAGTAGAAATTTGTACTTGCAAAAAGACCAAAGTCCCATCAAAGAATTAGTGAGAAGAGCAGGCAAATTAGCTTCTATGTAAGTGCATAAATACTTAAAGATTTATTTGAGGAGTTTTAAGAACCTGTGTGAGAGAAGACCAATTCTCATTTGACTGTAACAGATCTGATTTTCACTACGAAAATTATTTTTGTTTTGTTTTTTTTCCTTTCACTACTAACCAAGAGTTCTTCTCTCTTTTGTACTTAAGATGTGTGGTAAAACTTAAATTTAGGTGAATGCTGTCAACTCTAAATTACATCTATTAGAATTTCAAGGCAAGAAGACATTCTCCAATAGATAAGTAGTCAAAGGATATTTCTCAAGAGATAAATTGCAAATCATTAACAGCCATATGAAAGAATGTTCCAAATCATTAATAATTCAGAAACGCAAATCAAAACAATGCTAGGATTCACTTAACATCTAGGAAATCAGTGAAGATAACAAAGAATATAAACCCTTTGGAGACATTGTGAAAAGACAGACCTAGTCATTCATTGTTGATGGAGCTGTGCATTAGTACGACCATTCTTGAAAGCGGTCTAGAATTGTCCAAAGAAAGTGACTGCAATGTCCATACCCTTTAATTCAATGATTCCATTGCTAGGCATATGCCCTAGGGAGATGAGTAACAAAAAGAAAGACTCTATGCCCACTAATGTACTTATAGCACCCCTTTTTTGTGACTTAGCAAAGAACTAGAAACAAAATAGAGGCCTATTGATTGACTGAGAAACAACTAAATAATTGGTATTACATGAATGTAACGGAATGCTATTATACCATAAAACACGGTGAACGTGATGAATATAGAGAGGTATGGTATGATTTAGATGAGCTACCAATGAAATGTGAACAATTTCAAGGCAAAGTGTTCTGGACATGTCTATTTATCATGGTTTCATTACATTGGAACTTAGAAATAGGCAGTGCTTCTACTTAACAGTACTTCTCATCCCCAGTCCTCTTCCACTTCTTCCTCCCCAAAACCCAAAGATAATTTAGGCTCAAGAATTGAAGAGCTAGAATTTGTATACAGTGGAACTGAATCCATTTTATGTGGCCTCTAATAAAGTATTAAGCATCATATGCTTATAAAAGATAGAGATTTCTTGAGGTTTTTTCCTAAAATAGAAAGTATTTTGATATCATTCCCAAACACAAAATCATTATAGCACCAGTTTCCCTATGTAAGTTTTTTAACTGTACTAGGTCTTTGAGTAAAGGTTTTATAACAAGGAAGGAATCCATAAGTGGCCATCTATTATCCTTAATTTGTTAAAATGGTGATTATTCTTGAAAATGGATATTAAATTGTGTTAACTGGGTAATAAATTTATTTTGGTTAAATATATGTTTCAAGTAATTAGAGAGCAACAGGATGGCAATTATTTCCAATAACACAAGAAATTTATCAAGTGAGTAATACGATCTCACCATCTATTCACCTTTATGAATTCTACCTAATCTTACTCAAGTAACATTTAAGCCATCTCAGCATAATATATACATATGTACATTTACATACGTATGTGTGTTGCTCTTTTACCCATGTTTAATATTATTTTTATCATTACTTTAGTAACATGATGCCTGACACATAGTGGATGCTTATTAAATGCCCATTGAGTTATTGTTATATCTGACTCATTTATTTCTCAAATTCCCATTTTTTTTCCCTTTTGTCTTGTTGATGCTGCCTCAAGCATCTTAACCTCCTAGTTCCTTAGTCTCCTCAAATCCATGACCTGTTTCTTTACTGCACCACAGCCACCAATGGGGGTGTTCATACCCTGGATCTCTCACCATTACACACGTTTTCTACTTCCATTTTCTAAAACTGACATTCCTCATTCTGGTCACCCCTTATCACTGCATATCTCTTTTATGCCTTACTCCCACCTAAACCTCTTCTTTGACCGCATTACAACTTCCAGTTTTCCTTCTTCTCAATACTTCCTCAGACCATTGCCTCTTTTCTGCCTTCACTTTCCTTCATCCAAACCTCAGCCATATGGTTAACTAGTTCAATGCTATACTATCGTCTACTCTTGAATCCCTTGCCCCCGGATCCTATTGTTCTTCCCTTGTCAAACCCCAATTCTAGATTACTCCCACCACCTGTCTTCTCTGCCCCTTATTCATGCGTGCAGCTGAGCAAAGCTAGGAGAAAACCATGCATTTGAACTGACTGGTTGCGTTGCAGATTAATGTTCTGACTGGTGCTTACTGCCACAAGATAGTCCTTTTACTCCTCGCTAATTAATTCCTTATCCATTTCCTCACATAAGCTATTCTAGAACTTTCTCAAGTCTTTCACATACCTTCCTTGCTGCACCTTCTCAAGGGAGGGCCTTAGCTCTTGCTTTATTGGGGAAAAAAAAATTGAAACCATTTACTAGGAGCTCCTTTGTTTCCCATTCTCCTCATCTCAAAACCTCCTAGATTTTATCTTCCCTCTCCCCCTTACTTTCCTTCCATCTCTGATGAGGTAGCCCTTCTTCTTGCCAAAATTGACCCCTCTATGCCATCTATCTTCTCCATAAGGTTGTAATATCAGTCATTCTATTTTTCTTTCTAATATTTAACCTCACTCTATCTAATGATTTCCTTCTATACAGTCTTCAAACATGCCCCAGGTGTTCCCATCCTTAAAAAATCCTTTATTAGACTCTACCGTCCTCTTGAGATATCATCTTATGTCTCCTTTCCTTTCTCAGCCAAATTCCTGGGGCAGAGATGGGAGGACGAAAAGGGGAACGGTTATTACTTATTTGCTCCACTTCTACTTGTCTCCCTCATTCTTCAACGCTTTGCAATCTAACTTTCAAACTCATCACTGATGTCTTAATTTCCAGATCTGGTCCTTGTCTTCCTACACCTGTCTGCTACATTTGACACTATTGACTACACATTCTTCCTGAAGACTTTCTCAGCTCTTAGTTTTCATGATACTGTTTTCTCCTGGTTCTCCTCCTACCAATTTGACTGCTTCTCCTTTGTCCCCTTTGCTGGCTTATCATCCATATCCTGTCCCTAACTTTGGTTATACTTCAAAGCACCACCCTGGGCCCTCTTCTTTTCCTACAATCTCTCATGTTGCTCTCATAATTTCCCATGGGTTTAATTATCATAACTATGCAAATGATTCAAAAATCCATATGTCCAGCCCCAATCTCTTACTACAGTCTTATATTGCCACCTGCCTTTGAGATAGTTTATACTGGATGTCCTTGAGACACCTCAAAGTCAACAGGTCCAAAGGAGTGCTTATCTTTTCCCCCAAACACACCCCTATACAGAACTTAACCGTTTTCTTTGAAGGCATCACCATTCTTTCAGTCTCCCTGCTTCACAACCTCAATATTATCCTTGACTCCTCCCTCACCCTTGTCCTACAATCGTGATGTTTTTATCTCTATAACCCATTCTTTCCTATCATGAAACCACCACCTTAGTTCAGGCTCTTATTGCCTCTTACTTGGACTTTCGTAGGGCACCCCTAATTAGGCTCCCTACCTTAAATCTGTGAGCCATTCCAATCTATCATACATCTTACTACTACTGTGGCGACTTTCCATAAGTACAGATCTGGCCATGTCTCTCCCCCTACTCATTAATTCCAATGGCTCCCTGTTTCTTCTAGAATCAAATGTAAATTTTGCTGTTACCTTTTAAAGCCCTTCACAATGCAGACCCAATCTTTCTTTAACCAACTTTGCCAGTATCCTTATGCATTAGTACCTTTCCCACACTGGCCTTCCTTCTGTTACTCACAAATAGCATCCAGTCTCTCATCTCCATTCCATTGCTGTGGCTATCTCCCATCCGAAATGCTCTCTTTCTTTACCCTATTGTGTAGAATCCTCCATTTCCTTTAAAATACAGTACATGAAGCCTTTCTTAATCCTTCCAACTAATAATGCCTTCTTTCCCAAACTACCTTTTATTTAACTATTATGTATTTCTTTATTTTTCATATTTATAGATGTGTGTATTTATTACATATATTTGTGTATATATATTTTTTCTTTTAGATAAAATGTAGGTTGAATCCTTGAAAGTAGCATTGCTTTATTCATATTTGCATTCTTAGTGCCTAGCATACAGTAGACACTTTAAATTTTTTCTTTTATTAAAGGAAAGAGGAACAAACATTTTTAAAGCACTGCTATGTACCAGGCAGGCAAGTAGGTGGCACAGTGCATGGAGTGCTGGGTCGGGAGTACGTTAAACATAAATCACTTAACTCCGTTAGCCTCAGTTTCCTCATCTATAAAATGAGCTGGAGAAGGAAATGGCAAACCAGTCCAGTGTACCTGCCAAGAAAACCCCAAAAGGGATCTTGAAGGGTCAGATACCACTGAAACAGCTGAACAACAAACATAGCAGGCACTGTACTAAGCACTTTACAGATAACTGTCATTTCGTCCGCACAACAGCCCTAGGAAATAGGTGCTAGTATGATCCCCACTTTGCAGTTGAGGAAACTAAAGCAGGCAGAAGTTAAGTGGCTTGCCCAGAATAAACATAGCTATGTCTGAGGCCAGATTAGAACTCGGGTCTAACTAACTCCAAGCAGAGGTCTGTCCACAGTATTACTTGGCTAGATCCATCTAGGACAGGAGAGGCCTTTCCCTAGGCTTTTTGAATACATTTTATGGGTTATTATGAAATAATGTTTCTAATGGATTAAAAGGAAAAAATAATGCAATTTAAAAATGTAGAATATAAAAGGTACATTTTCTTATGCATAGGTATGAAGACATAAGTTGCAGGGGCTAATAGTACAACCCATGCATACAGTCAGCCATGCAATCTCAAGTTGAATTTAATTTCCCTTCTCAACGTAATGGAGCACATTATGGCTAGTCCTAATTGGAACAATACTATTAGTACTTCTAATACATTATCCATTAAATTGTCTAACCTTGGAATTAACTAGCTTTTATAGAGTTGTTTTTTACTGAACAGATTTTTTTAAAATACTAACAAACCCATTATTAGTAGGGGACTGTCTGTTTAACAAATCTTTTTGAAGTCAGAATCCTTCTGAGCTTCCTTTAGATACTTCTAGGAAAAGCCTTTCATATTTGTGGACTTTTCTTGGCCTGAATAAATGAATAGATAAGTGCTAGAAAGATTTGTTAGTTGAAGGCACCTATAGAAGTGAATCATTTGAAAATGGCTACATATTTATTCACCCGTGACTTAAATGACTTAATCTAGTTTGTTGTTCAGTAGTTTCAGTCGTGTCCAACTCTTCAGGACCCCATTTGAGGTTTTCTTGGCAAAGATACTGGAGTGGCTTGCTGTTTCCTTCTCTAGCTCATTTTACAGATGAGGAAACTTGGGCAAACAGGATAAACTGACTTGCCAGGGCCACATAACCAGTAAGTATACGAGGCTGGATTTGAACTCAGATCTTCCTGATTCTAGGCGTAGCACCTTTGTCTATGTCACCTAGCTGCTCTGTCATCTAGTCCTGTCTAGTAAAGGAAGACACATTATGATAATGATTGTAATTATGGTGATTTTGTAGATATAGGACAGAGTTAAGTTTATAAGAGTATGGCATAGTGTGCTTACTTGGACATCTAATCCCGAATCTTGAGGTAGTGTATTGTTTGCAATATAGTAAATATATAAAGCGAAACAAGTGTTTTTTCATTATTATCAGCTGGCATTCATTTTACTTTGAAATTTTAGAGAATGACCTTCAGAATATAGCAAGCTGATATAAATTCACTTTCCCTTAGTGCAACAGTTTTTGTTAACCTACTGAGAGTATAATTTCTAACCCTTTTGTTTTCAAATCAAAATGAAAGTAAATCATGTATTTTTATAAAAATATGAACTTTTATTATGAAATTCTTTACAAATCTTTCACCCATTTATAGTAACCTTGCTTGGATAAAATTTTCCATACTGAACCCTACATGACAATTTCATCTTTTCTTCCTACTAGTAAAACTTGAATAGTTATATTTGAAAATAGCTGAAGTTAACTTCAAAATTACAGGGAAAACATTGTCATTACAGTTAGCCACTTAGAATTAGTAATGTGCCTTAGATGATAACATTGAGAAGCAACTCTGTTATAGTACACAGAACCCTAGCATCAAAAGTTCGGGTCTCATCCAAGCCCTCCCAGTCAGTAGCTGACTGCTAAATCTTGGACAGATCCCTTGGCCACTTTGGGCCTCAGGTGCTTCTGTAAAGTGAGAGTACTGGACTAAACGGTCTCTAGGAATCTTTATAGCTCTAAAATGCTGTGATTCCTTCAATAGAAGTAGAAATTTATGATTTCCAGAATGCGTGGGAAAGGAGAAAAAGAATTTAACTCATCTTAAGTTAGTGACCACCAGCAAAATTCCACAGTGATATGATAAGGTTACTTTTTGTTTTAAATCTGGATTCTAACCCACATCATATAACATAGGCTAGATAAGATTATGTAATTATGTAGAAGGCTAAATAAAGTTTTTGTGCTCAGACCAACAATACAAAATTCACTTGTTGAAATAAGTTGAAAATATCTCTTCAAATACCTCTTAAAAATCTCTTACTAGTCTGTCACATTCAGTTGTATGTGATTTTTATAGACCCTGCATTAGCATGCCTCAGCACACAAGGCATACATACATTCTGACCTCCGTATATAGAGTGGCTTTCAGCAGTAGCAGCAGTTCATCCATAGTCGCATAATCCTTTCCCAGAGTAAATTAAACTATTTCTTTTTTTTTTAATTTCAGACTTGTCTGACCCAGGGGTAAATTCTTTTTTGTTCTTTTGGTGCCACAGGGTATAGTAGTGCCCTAGAACCCTATAATTCCATTCTTTTTATCCTAATATTCTCATAGATTTAACTTTGTCACTTCTACAAAAGCACTGTAATTACATTCATTTTTTTTTAATTCTTTCTTTAAAATCCCTGGTCTCAGCTCTGCAGTGATCCCTTTAGGTTTAGAGCTGCCATGACTCTCCCAAGCTTTCCAGGGTTCACAGAAACTTTCTCTGCAAGAGAAAAAAACATCATTGTTACTTCCCTCATTTTTTTTCTTAGCTCTTCACTAATAGCACACTAACCTGTAAGACATTTGTAATGGGAAATGAGAAGGAAGCTACAGTAACAGACGAAAGGTTTATAGATGTGGAGGTTGTATATATGCTTATAGTTAACTCATTATAACTCTAAGTTAAAACTGTAACTATAGTTATAATTACTACAGAGCATAGTTCTCAGCCTACGCTGCTCATTAGCTTCCTCCTGCCCAGCTTCTTTCCACTTAACCATAGCCTTGATGTTAACTTTTTTTTCTCCCATTTGGCTTATCAAAGCTATCAGTCCCCATTACTTAACTTTCTCATCCTCCTAGTTAAAAGTACCGCAGTCTGAGGCTTACGGTAGTCCTTTCTACCATCAGTCCTCCCCCTTCCTACCCACCTCAACCTTTATTGGGTTACTGCACCTTGAACTACTCTCCATGGTCTATAAAAAGTGCCCTCTGCCACTCAGCCCCCAGACTCAGTGAGGAAAGGATATTTTTAAAACTAATTCCACAGTTGTCCCCTCCCAAGTTTCACGAATTTGTTTCCCTGAACTCTGATGTGAAACTTTCTTCTTCTGACCCCTGGAAACTAACTAACTAACTAACTCACTCTCCCTCTCCCCATCTCTGTCTCTCTCCCTCTCTCCCTCTCCCTCTCTCCCTCTCCCTCTCTACCTCTGTCTCTCCCTCTGTCTCTCCCTCCCTCTCCCTCTCCCTCCCTCTCCCTCTCCCTCCCTCTCCCTCTCCCTCTCCCTCTCCCTCTCCCCACCTCCCTCTCTCTCCTTCCCAGTCATCTCTTTCTTTCCCTTTCCCCTACCCCATCTATCTCTTCTGATTGTTCCTATGAAGTGGCTTCTTTGAGCTCACTCTTAGGATTGATTCATCCCCCAATGACCTGGGCCCCTTTCCTTGTGAGCTGAGGGTCGCAAGGTCCAGATCCATTTTAGACCACTCAGAGCTGTGACTTATTTGATGCACGGCTGTTTTATCCTGGCCAGACTCACTTGCTGCCTCATTCTGAACGAGATTATTTGGTTTTGCTCTTAGCTCTACACTAGTAAGCAGACTAAGCTTCCATACATATCTCAGGGTCAAAAGGGACTGCATATTTCCTCTTCTGTAGCCAAGGGATCTGACTCTTTGCTATTCCAAGCTCCACTTGGGCCTTTTTCTCTTGAGTATGATAATTGTTTGGGGGTGGGGGGTTGGACCATGATCACAATGAAGTGGACTTTGCTCACTGATAAAATTAATAATCCATCTGTAACTTCTCATTCTGGACTTTTCTTGCCCGTGCCTTGTCCGTAATCCTCTACAGAGGACCTGCCCAACATATTGGAGGTGAAAGGAGGGATAATTTGTGAATGAGTGCAAAATCCAGATTGTTCATGTGTTACCCTGCACTGTCAGTGCTTAAGTTGTCTGCCTCATGTTATAGTTATGCATGTAAAAAAAAGGTAGTTGATTGGACAAAATGATCTCTAAGGTCCTTTCCAACTCTAAATCTATGATCCCTTGCAGCTCTGAGCCTCCCCCTACCCTCAACCCACTCATCTATGTGTGTGTGTATGTATACACACACACACACACACACACACACAGATATCCGTAGACGCGCACAGGTATAAAAACATATATATATATATATATATATATATATATATATATATATATATATATATATATATATATATATATATATATATACACACACACGTATGAATACATATATACGTGTATATACTGGCATACATAATAATGTATGTGTACATATACATGCATGCATATGTCTTTCCATAACCATATAGTGACCTATAATTTTTGTTTCCTTGAGATCAATGTTTCGGAATGCATAACCATCTAGCAGTTGGGGCAGCAAGGTGGCGCAGTGACTAGAGCACCGGCCCTGGAGTCAGGAGGACCTGAGTTCAAATCCGGCCTCAGACATTTGGCACATTTACTAGCTGTGTGACCTTTGGCAAGTCACTTAACCCCAATTGCCCTGCTCCCCCCCAAAAAAACCCAAAAACAAAATAACTATCTAGCAGTACCAGGAGAATGCTAACATTAATAAAGGGGCACTGTGATGTAGAGGATACAGAGATTGCCTTGAGGTCAATAAGACTTGGGTTCAAGTTGTATCTCTGATACACTGGCAGTGTGGCCTTGGGCAAGTCATTTAACCTTTCAGTGATCCAGATAACTAAGACTATAAGTTGCACAGCAGGTTCTAATCTCCATTGCTAGAGAGAGTTCTTCACCAAGAGCATCATACACAAATCAAATCATAGGTCCAGTAAAAATAATGTTTCAAAGGTCTGCTTTTGGAGGTGAAAAGGACATGCGGTCATTTTGTAAGATCTCAGGTGCATTCCAGCCTTTCGTCCTTCCTATTCAGTTTTGGGTTCATTCTACAAATAGAATTCCAAATGTATATGTGAAGAACTAACTCCATAGGTTATAAATTTTCTGCATAACCTAGGCAATAGATGTTTTCCATTCACCTGTTTTTTTTTTCCTGTGTGTTCTGTGAAGCAGGTTTCTTTTGGGTGGCCCTGGAGCTCATGGAGAAGGTCTGTAGTATAGAGTCAGCAAAATATAGGGAAATATTTTTAGGTCAGTCTGTGTCTCCCTGTTTTATTTTTCATTTGATATTAAAATCAAAAGATCAGTGATCAAAGTTGTTTTGATAACAGGAGACTATTAGAGATAGAAGAGAGCACACCTGTCATAGAATTTTACGTGACCTTAACATAACAAATGGGAAATGTCTGGATGGAAGAGAGGTACTTTAAGTTTTTCTTTTGCTCTAATGAAATTAAATACACTTTTGCAACCACCAAAAAAATAAACCCAGCACTGTATGGTATACTCTATCCCTTTGAGAAATTTGAGTTACTATGAAAAAATGAACTGCTGTGGAAAATAAATTATGAAAGCTTACTTATTCCCATCTTATTTCCTTCAAAGATTTCCTCAGTGCACGTACTGAATAGACCATTCTCATAAAGATTTCATAGAGATGAGAAGGAGACATTTTTGTCAATCTATGTCTGCATCTTTTCAGATGGCTTTTGGAGAGCCACCATCTTTTACAAACTTCCATAAGTTTGTTTTTTTTTTTTTTAATTTACTTCCTCTCAGAATTACCTTGAAAGATGACCCCTGAATACTTTTAAAATTGTTTCTCTTCCAACAGAGATTTCCTCTCTTATAAATTTATTCACATTCGGAAACTTTTCCTGCCTTCATTTTCTTGTGTCCCATTTCCATTTCTTGCAGCACATCATGTATTGGAATATTAGAATCCATATGTGACAGTTTCTTTGCCATTAAGTAATAAGAATAGACTACTAAGGAAATGATAGCAGATCAGTTTAATTTCACATCTGTTTGTTGTCCTATTCTGAGTTTCCTCTGGAACCACCATCAGGATAATCTGGTTTATGAGAGTCCCACTATATCAGTAAGGCAAGATTCATGACCTCGAGGATGGCCATGAGCATGCTGGAATGGTTTGGAATCTCAAGAGTATAAGAAATTCTCTAGGTAGAAGGCAGAGGAAGTATAACATTTATTTAGACATGAGAGAATTGAATCCCAGGACCAGTATTTCTAATTCGATAATGGAGCAATTATATTCCAAAACCAGTAATGTAGCGACAAGGAAATTATAACAAAGTATTATAGCAAAGAGGCGAGCCATCCTGCAACTAAAGTGGTTTGCCATTTCCGTCTCTGGCTTATTTTGCAGATGAGGAAACTAAAACAAACAGGGTTAAGTGACTCGCCCAGGGTCACACAGCTAGTGTCTGAGGCTAGATTGGAACTCATTTCTTCCTGCTTCCAGGCCAGCACTCTGTCCACTGTTTCACCTTACTGCCCCAACTCAAGGAGGCCATGTACACCCAAGGTCATCTGAAGGAGAAAAATTCCCTTCACAGTATTGGAAAGATATATGACCAAACAAGTGTGACAAAATGAGAGGGAGCCAAGTCACTGGGCATACAAGGCAATTTTTTTTTAAGTTTAAAGAGATGCTGGATATAGTTCCATAGGCATAGTTCCCAAGCAGATAAATCAACAGTGAAACTCACAGGGGGACAGATGAGTAAGAGTTCCCTCAAAATGGTCAAAATCATACCTTGAAGAAAAGTAAACAAAAAATCCCTAATGAAAGAGAGAATTCTATAGATATCCATGAAATCATGGATCAAAAAAAGCAGAAACCCCAGAATCAAAAGAAAATTAATTATTTTAAGAGAAGACACTAGAGTAGACGTTAGGTAAGAAAATCAATAAGAAATGAGTGACAGAGTAAATAAACAACTTAGAAAACATAATGAACAATATCTCCAAAGTAGCCAAGATTCTAAAAAAGAGATGAAAATTTAGAACTCAGAAGTTCAGAAGTTGGGGGTGGGAGGTGGGTAACGATCAAAGAGAAGCAACAGATCACTTTGAAAGTACATATACATATATGCTACAAGCCAGAACTGCTGATTTTGAAGGTCAGGCACACAGAGTTAACTTAATGGTCATTAGTCTCCCAGAAAAATGGACAAATATTAAAACTTAAAGTCTTACTGCAAAAAATAGGGATCAGGATAGCGCCTGGACCTGGGATGGGGGAAGGAGAGAGACTGCTTTCAATGTAGGTCAGTATCTTCTGTGCAACTCTTAGTCTGAGGGAGGTGCCTAGATTCCTGAGAAGTTAAGTGAATTGACCAGGGTCACAAAGTATGTGTGAAAGTTAGGTCTTGAACACATCTGTCTGGTTTCAAAGCCACTGTGACATATGTTTCCTCACTGCGAGATAAAATAGAAAAATATGGCCCACACTACCGAAGATAAAGTGCTAATTAATCAAATCCATGGATTGCTGCTAGATACAAATGCTGTGGTTAAAAACTCCATGGTATCTGTTGGTTAATTATAGAATTTAAATGCAATATAATAAATTTTGCAAGCTACCAGAGAAAAAACCTTCAGCTAGGAAGGGACATCAGTTTGATTAGTCCAGGATTTTACCATAGCCACGAGAAATGAAAGAAAATATTGGGTTAGAATATTCCCAAAAACAAAGCACTTCAATTCATAGAGCATATCCTTCAAAGCTAAGCCTAATCACCCATGATAAAGATGGATGTTCAATAAAAGAGACGTATTTGAGTCGTAACAAATGCTAGCAGAACACTCACTGTGCTAAACTTTCAATCAGAATAGTACATGGAAGGCATATATGTACAGTTATCAGGGAAAGATTGAGCAATAGAATTAGTTTTCTCAGGTTTCTGAGATTCATTAAAATGGATCAAAGGGTAAAAGAAATAATAAAGGGCCAGAAAAGATCCAAGAATCTAAAATCTAATGAAATCTTAAAGAGTCAAAAGAGAAGGAAGACCTGAAATAATATTAAATGCAACAAATCCCATGTTCCCCTATAAGTGCATCAATATTATTCTGGTAATACTTATCAAGGGTTTAAATAATGCTCAATAAGCATCTATTATGCGCCTGCTATGTACCATGCACTGTGCTAAATGCTGGGGATACCAAAAGAGGCAAGACAGTCCCTGCCCTGAAGCAGCTCACAATATAATAGACGTCATTTGAATGTAAAAAGGGGAGACAAAAAAATAGAGGAGGTTTGTATGTACTCCCACTGTGTCTGAAGGTGAACAGAAAGCAGTAATTTTCTAATATTCTGTGAAATCTTGGGGAAGGGCTTGAAATAGCAGGGTAAGAGTAATAGATGGAAATGGCAATAGAAAGAGTACAAATATTTGCATTGAAGGGAAGGAGGGGCTTTTAATGGGTTTTGTATGGGGGTGGGGTGGGGATCTACTCGATTAATATTTGTTCTTTCCAGGACTGCATCAAACACCCCAGAAGAAGGGATGTGTGGCTCCCCAGGGGTTGCCAGCTCACAGAACAGTAGGGTGAATATAAGTCCAACAGTAGGATGTATTGGCCTTAGGAAAAGTTGAATGATCCCAGTCAGGGCAGTAGGTCTGAACCTCATGACTCAGGGTAAAAAGTGAACCTCCATGCACACACTTTACTGCCTCTTTCATGAATTAACATTCTTAAGAATGAGGCACACCATAAAATAAACATGCAAACAAGAAAGAAGAGGGAAAGGACTGTGAACACCCTAGCATAGAATAATAGGATATAGAGTAATAGAGAAAGCTCGGTTGTGTTACTTCAGAAACACAGCCCTCCGTGATAGACATAGAGAACATAAAAGAGAACAAAAGTATGACATATTTAGGATAGACTGAACAAGTAGTAGAGATAAGGAGAGGGGTTCAAAGTAAAGGAATGCTTCTTGGGAAAGAGAACTACAAAAGTGTTACATAAATTATGAGGTTAGACGGTGAAGGAAGGATTTAGAACCACACACTTATCTGGGTAGAGAAAGGGACGGGTCAAAAAGAGGTAGGAGTCAGGCGATAGGATAGGTAAACAGCAATAGAGAGCAGAGAAGAGTCTGTGCGAATGGATTAGTATCAAGTTAGCGACAAAATGCTGCCTTAAAAGAGGAGATAAAAATCATTACAAAAGAAATAAATTGTAGAAAATGTAATCCTAACAAGCATAACCTTATGTAAATGGATTAACAATCCAATAAGATGAGACAAAATGACAATGGATCAGAAAAAAATTGTTGTGACTGAGACAGTTTAAAATTAAAGACATGCAAAGAATAAAAATGAGACATTGAATAGAAGAAAATTACAATTACAGCATAAGAAAAAATAGAGTCCAGGAAACTACATTATGCTTGAAGGTACTGTAGACATAACCTAGTGTTCATTAAACCCCAAAACATAGACTACTAGGGGAAGACACGACATTTGGCATAAACTGTTAGAAAAACTGGAAACATTTTGAAGATGAAGAGAAGGGGAAAAAAGAAGAAGGAGAAGGAGGGAGGAATAAAAATAAATTGTCAATGTTATTGTTGTTGTTTATTAAAGTTTCAAATGGTTACTTGTCCTAAATATAAAGAGTTAGGTCATTAAAAATGGCAATTATGATTAAGTAAAGAACTTTTAAGAAAAAAGGGACATCACAAAAGATTAAACAGACAAATTTGGTTCCATGAAATTTAAAGCTCTTACACAAAGAAAATCAGTGCAAGTAGAGTAGAAAGATAACTCTCACTTGAGTAAAAATCCATCCATGAGATATTTCCAAGTTTTGTGGCTGATTAACACAAATATATACCCAAGTGCCATTCATCAGTAGATAAATGATTACAAGATATGAACAAAGTCTTCTCAAAAAAAGATTTGCAAACCATTAGCAATCATAGAAAATAAGCTGCAAGTCACTTAATAACATAGTAATGACAAGAGATCAAAATCAGAAGTATAAACAAGCAAGTTGAAACTACCCCGCATTTCACCTTACACCCTTCAAAGTAGCTAAGACTAAAAAAAGGACTTAAATGTTCAGTATTTAAAGGGCTGCAGAAAAATAGAAATATAAATACACTTAAATTTTGACATAATATGATCAAACCCTTCTGGCAAACAATTCGGAATTATGTGAGGCAAAAAAAAAAAAATCACTGAATCATTTACACTCCATCCCAAAGATCCCACTGCTAAAAGGAGGTCATCGAAAGGTCCCATACAGCCAAAAGTATTCATAGAAGTACTTCCTGTCTTAACAAATACCTAAAAACAAAACAGATGTTCATGAATTGGGGAATGGTAAAAAGTAATGTTACATAAATGTAATTTAATGTTGTTGTACCATAATAAATGTCAAATATGAAGAATTAAGAGAAATATGGAAAAGATTTGTAGGAAATGGTACAGAGTGAATTAAGAAGAAATGAAAACAAATAGACCCAGTGGCTACAATAATGTGAATGAAGAGAATAACCAAATTAAGTTGAGCACAAGGTAGTTATAATGACCAGTTTTGACCCAAGAGAAGAGAGGAGAAAATGCACCTTTCTCCTTTTGTTGGAAAGAAGAGAGACTATTGATAGGTAATATAGCAAATACAGTGAGACACAATATGTTGGTTGGTTTTTCATAGCCATCTTTTTTTTTTTCTTTGCTACCAACAAGGCTTCATTCTTTTGTATATGTCCGTTGGGGCGAGAGGGTGTGGTTATAGGTATATATCTGGGAATGACTAATATAAAATTAAAAGGCATTAATAAAACTTTTTTTTAAAAATGACCAGTTCCTTTTTTCAGTCAACACATTTTCAAAAATTCTACCATATTTGAACCATTATTATGTACCATCATTATCCTTTGTTCTAATGTGATACTGGTTTTTATATTTACTCTCAAATATTAATGTTCAAACAATTCACTAAATATTAAGGGGTTGTGGAGTGGTAGCTCTAGAGCAGGCCTGCATAACCTGCAGCATGCCAGATGATTTCCTTTGCATTTCCTATACATTTTTCACAGGCTGCCCAAAATCCTTTGGCGTGCCACGGGCCACAAGTTGTGCTGGCCTGCTCTAGAGTAAAACTCATTGGAGAAGGCATTTTTGGAGGAGAAGATGGTTCTGTTGCCATATATGGCTTAGTGGAGAGAGCTGTGAAGTATTCCACGTGGTAGAATGTCACAGAGTCAGGGATTAGCAAATTATGTGCCTTGACTGAAGCAAAGAGAGACTATTGGAGAGCAAAGAGCACAAGGAAGCAAAGAAAAATACTAACCACGTGGCAACAATACAAAGAAGAGTGTAAAAATGCAAGAAGGAAGTACTGATGTCAAGAGCTTGAAGGAGACAAAAAGTTCACTTTTAGTCAGAGGGCTCCTGCAGTTCAGCTGGTTTTATTTAGAACTGAAACACATCCTTGTTTCTTTTGGTGATGAGAGGCCTCATCCTTCTTATTATCAAGAATTTCCCAGATTTGTCTCGCCTCTTGTTCAGGACCGCTTTTACAGCTACGTATGGCCAGATTGTAATTAGACTTAGATTGTTTGTTTAGAAACAAATGTTAATCTCCAATTTTATAAAAACTTTTTTCTCAAAGGATTCAATTCCATAAACCTTTATTAAATACCTGCTGTATGAAAAGTACTCTGCCAGGTACTGGGGATTCAGCATGCGATTGAGAAATTATATTTTGCTCAGTACATTTAGGCTGTTCTTTGTAACATAGCAATTCTACATAATAAATAAAATCCTATCTAAAGTAAATTTTATACTTGGTGGCCCTAAACTTGTGATTCACTATAAGCTTGTTATTATACCTCAAGGAAGGAAAAAGTGTTTATTAAGCATCTACTGCGTTCCAGGCACTATGCTGAAGACTTTACAAATACTATCTCATTGAATCCTCACAGTCCTGGGAGGCAAACGCTATTATTGTCACTTGAGGAAACTGAGGAAGAAGTTAAGTGACTTTGCCCATTGAGCATTGAGGCTGGGCTTGAACTCGGGTCTTCCTAACTCTAGGCCCAGCTCTCTGTCCGCCGTACCACCTGCTACTCAAATACATTGGATTATAAACAATGCTGTCATCTCTTCCACAGAAAAGTTGTGCTTAAATTAGATGTTTGGAGAACTTTGAAAGAGACATCTAGAGACCACTAGAAAATCAGTAGTGGATATCTCTCTCTATTTCATCTGCCTGAGGCCAACTTGTTGCTGCTTATTATCTACAAGTGCCTTTGTTCAGAGGGTGGTCGTTTCAAGGGATATGATCCCGACACAGACACATGTAGACAGGAGATGAAGTAAAGACATCTGGGACAATATCGTTAGAATTTTAAAAATCTGTCTCTATAAGATTGTGTGTGTGTGTGTGTGCATGCACACATGTGCGCATGAACAACCATAAGTTCTTACGTGTTTGTATGTATGTACACATATATAAACTTTTTCCAATTTGCACCTTGTGTATCATTACAAAACTTATAAATATGTATGTACCTGCATATTTACATAAAGATACTTAAATCTACAAATATTTGTATTTTAAATTATAGTTAATTTTTAGGTTGAGATAATTTTATATATGATCAAGATCAGTCTCCCAGGGTTTGAGTTCTCCCATTAATCTTCTCATTCACTCTTCCTCATCAGTTGATCTTCTGAATAAACAAATTGGTGAATCTTCAGAAAAAATAATTTTAAAAAATGAATAGATTGATGATTTTCTTAAAATATTGGACAATATTATATTTTGGAAAAGTGAGATTAGGATAAATACACTTGCTGAGACAATAATTGTAGAAGTAAGACTGATTAAGGATTAAAAATGATGAATTTTAGATTATTTAGATTTCTTTTTAATTGTAAAAAATATTATGAAACTCAATTACATAATTCATTACCATGGAAGACATAGAGATAAGAAACATCAGCTCTAGCTAACCAAGACCCAAATGAGAGAAAAGAGGGCATCTCCTCGCAGTGGTACAAAGTAGAGCAAATGATGTGTTTTTTTCTTCTTTATTCCTTCCATCTTTTTCTTGGGAACTGAATATACATATTTTCCCTAAAATTCAAAGGCACAGTAGTATTGCTCTGGGTTAAGCAAAAACGAGGGAAACTAAAGTCAGCACTGTGATATTAAAAGTATCAGTCAATGCACATTTTAGAGGATCCATTCCACAATTTTCTTTTGGCCTAATTAGAAATTAAGAAAAAAATGGTTCAGTGAAATATTTTGGTAAGAATTAATCCTACTCAAATCTATATTTAAATGCCTATTTAAGACAAATGCCTCCCTATACAATTGCTTTTTTTCCCCTATAATGCCTTGTTTGTTTTGCGTTTGCAGTCTAGTCTGTATCACTCAGCTTCCCTAGTTACTTTTTACCACTGCCTAAAAACCCTGTGTTTTCCTCAAGATATTTTAGATTTTCTTGGGTGGGTGGGGAACAAATTGAGCCAGGAGGGGGAAATAAGAAGTACTTGCTCTCCATGTTTTGAAGAAATAACAAAGATGCCTAATTTTTAGCATTAGCACAAAGTGATTATTTTGAAAAAGGTAATAGTTTTCACCTGACACCTGAAAAATACCGATTTTACAAAAGGAATTGCATGTGATATTGATAACGTCTCAACAACTGATATTGTGTTTTGCCATATCAATTGTCACTTAACAATGGATATTGTCGAAAGACAACATCAATATTGACATCAAAGGAATATGATTATGATGTTTATATATAGCTATGTTGATATTAAAGCATTTTGGAGATGTGCAACCTCATATTTATCTTTCTTCTCTGCCTCTGTCTCTCAGGGACTCAAAGCTGCTGACAATGACCCCACAGCTCCACCATATGACTCCCTGCTAGTCTTTGACTATGAAGGCAGTGGCTCCACTGCCGGATCTTTGAGCTCCCTAAACTCTTCAAGTAGTGGTGGTGAGCAGGACTATGATTACCTAAATGACTGGGGCCCGCGCTTCAAGAAACTTGCCGATATGTATGGCGGCGGTGATGACTGAACTTGCAGAATGAACTTGGTTTTTGGACAAGTACAAACATTTCAACTGATATTCCCAAAAAAACAAAAAAAAAGCATACAGAAGCTAGGCTTTAACCTTGTAGTCTACTAGCACAAGTGCTTGCTGAAGGCTTTGGCATAGGCTGCAAACCCATTGGGGCTCAGTGGGAATATCAGTGATCCAATACTGTTTGGAAAAAAAATATTGAGCTCAGTTACACTTGAATTTTACAGTACAGAAGCACTGGGATTTTATGTGCCTTTTTGTACCTTTTTCAGATCGGAATTAGTTTTATGTTTAAGGCTTTAATGGTACTGATTTCTGAAATGATAAGTAAAAGAGACAAATATGTTGGGGTGGAAGCAGTAAGTTAAACCATGATATGCTTCAACATGCTTTTGTTACATTGCATTTGCTTTTATTAAAATACAGAATTTAAAAAAAAAAAGAAAAACCTCATGGAATGATTTTATTACCTTGGGGGAGGAGACCATGAGCTTGAGAAATGTACATTACTTCTAGTTTTAGACTTTAGATTTTTTTTTTTCACTAAAATTCTAAAACTTACGCAGCTGGTTGCAAATAAAGGGAGTTTTCATATCACCAATTTGTAGCAGAATTGAATTTTTTCCTAAGCTAGAATGTTAGACACATTTTGGTCTTAATCCATGTACACTTTTTTTATTTCTTGTATTTTTTTCCACTTCACTGTAAAAATCGTATGTGTACATAATGTTTTATTGGCATAGTCTATGGAGAAGTGCGAAACTTCAGAACATGTGTATGTATTATTTGGACTATGGATTCAGGTTTTTGCATGTTTATATCTTTCGTTATGGATAAAATATTTACAAAACAGGTTTAAAACAAGTGACATTTGATTCAATTGTTGAGCTGTAGTTAGAATACTCAATTTTTAATTTTTTAATTTTAATTTTATTTTTAATTTTAATTTTTTTTTGTTTGGGGAGGGAGAAAAGTTCTTAGCACAAATGTTTTACATAATTTGTACCAAAAAAAGAAAGGGGTGGCCTGACACTGGTGGCACTGCTAAGTGTGTGTTTAAAAAAAACAAAAACAAAAAAAGCTTTTAAACTGGAGAGACTTCTGACAACAGCTTTGCCTCTGTATTGTGTACCAGAATATAAATGATACACCTCTGACCCCAGCATTCTGAATAAAATGCTAATTTTGGATCTGGTGACTGGTTTGAATTTTTTCTTTTCCACTTGAATAACTTTGTATGCCACCCCCAAAAAATCTAATGGCAAAATTTCAAAATAATAGTAATAAAGTGTTTACTCATTTTAGCAGTGAAAAAAACAATGGAAACTCAAGTCCTTCTTTTGTGGCTACGTATGGACCAAGGAGAAACAGCTTTGGATGGTATTATCTGTATGGAAGAAAAGTCCCTCAATGACAATCTGTGCTAGAAAGGCACTAGCTTAAGAATGGTCGACTTCAGTTTAATGTTTTTTAGAGACTTACATTTAAGTATACCCAAGTTGTTGGTAGTATTGATGCTAATGAGATATTAACATTGTCCATACAGCCTCAGAACAATACTGAATATGTAACAGCCAGGATAGACAAGTCCTGGCAACTGGAAGTGATGGAGAGAATGGGGTTAATTCTGATTGACCAATTATTTTGTCTATCAAGTCACAAGATCAGTCTTAACTGATATTTTTTTTTTCACTGAATTTGTCACTACTCTTGTCATCATGGTAAACATAATTAAGTAATTTCATACTAAATGGATCATTTAACTAGATATCTGATTTGAGATGCATGCTTTATGTACACCATTACAAATTACAAAATAATATTGTTAAGCAATTTAATGGAACTCTTGTTTTTCTAATATTAGTTCATAAGCTCTAACATTTTTATTAAGATAAATGTTAATTTGAAATAAGATAGACCATAGATTAGGCTCCAAAACTGATGAGGTTTCTATTTACTCTCTGTTAATACTTGTTTTCAATTTTTCTTCTCTTTAATTTCTCCTAATCATCAACTTCCACAGTATTCCTTTGGGAATTCTCATGGTAAAACTGAATTAAATTTTATAATTAAAATTTCATTTATGATTTTGTTCGTCTATTCATTCAGTGAGCATTTATTCAGTCTATATTTTGCCCAACACATTGCTGAGAAGTAGTGAAACAGAAGACATAGAAAAAATCCCTATCTTCTGTCTAGTTGGGGAAATAGGACCTAGATACATCAGACAAATAGAAAACACAGTCTAGTGACAGTTTGTGCCTTATAAATACAGATTTCTTACATGAGTTAATAAAGCAATGCAGAATATAGAAGCAGTCATAGGTAGTTGATTGATCAGGGAAGGTTTCTTAGAAGAAAAGGAACATGCTTGGTTTTGTATGAAATAATACTTGCTAACTAATCTTCATTTTCTCCACTGTGATTACCTACACCAGATCTTTCATAGGTTTTCTTGCATAGAGCTACTCATCCCCTTTATTATATCCACATTTTAGTTTTCCCTACCCAACATCAAAAATATTGCTTGCTTAGACCTTAAATAACACTTGATTTATTATTTCTATAAGCTTTTCTCATTCTTGGTTGAAAAAGCGTTTTTTTTTTTCTGTATGTGTCATACCTGAACTAATTAGACTGTAAGCTCCATGAGGGCAAGGACCATCTTATTTATCCTTACATCTCTCCCAATGTCTAGCAAACTCCTTAGCACACAGTAGATTCTTTGTAAGCATTAACTGAATGGAATCTAATTGATGTGGTATGTAAAACATCCATATTTTGAAGTTTTTTTTTTCTGAACTGTTGTGATGCGTGTGTATATGCATACTAAATCTAATTTATATATAATTGTTTCAAATCCTTCATTTATATTCTGTATAATTACAAAAATCTGAGTGTTAAGTAATGTCCACAACTGAATGTGTATGTTTCTGGACCATGTGATACTTGGCCTCCTGTAAAGTTCCATGCTGATGGCTAGTCACTACATGGAAATGATCTGGATCTTCTATGGCCAACCTTGGAACGTCCTGTCCAGTGGGAAACATTTCCAGCATGGGCCCACCAACAAATTGTGTCTGTCATCAAAAAGCAACATTAGACTGGACACATCATTTCTAGATAGCTGGCTACCAGGTGATGAATTTTTTTGACCAGTACAACTTGCAAAACCAACTGCTACAAGAAGTTCTTCTCTCCCATTGACAAAGTTTATATTCCTACTTATTAAATCAGAGATTTTTGGCAATATGCTGACCTAGAGCACTCCTTATGTGTTACAGCTGTACTTGCACGTAGCCCTGTCATATTCATTATATTATGTTTCCTTCCTAAGTCACTGCCCTCATTTATGAAAGGACATTGTGAACCCATGATATAATTTCAGATTTCTAAGCAGGCACAGAAATTAACCAAAAAATGGCAAAATGACTCTTGTTAATCATGATAATGGTTTTTAAAAAAATTGCTACCAACCTGCTGGCCACCAGACAACCTCTAAATGCTTACATCTTCCATTCAGGGATAGTATTGTACTTGCTTGGTAGAAAGCAACTGCATTACTTAAATTCTACAGCATATATCGGGGTTGCAACAAGTGCAAATTTGCCTACACGGTATAAAAGGCAAGAATACAGTCATGCCAAAAAGGAGGTAGAATTTTCCATTACTTCCAGCGTGTGTACATGATGACTTTCATATATTGGGTGATTTCTATTTATGCCTTCGTGGAACTGTTCCACATGTCTGATGTAAATATTAAACTCAGAGGGAATTAAATAAGACAGTTCAAAAAGAGAAATAGAAAGCTGCTCCCAACAAGTGATAATGACTGACATTTATATGGCCTTTTAAAGTTTGCAAAGTGACTTAAATACCTCATCTCATTTTATCAGATGCAGGTTAATGGATTGTTATTGCTATGACCAGTGAGAAGGAATGCTCTTAAGCCACCACAAGCTTTAGATAGCAAGAACTCTCAAAAAGACATCATAATTCATAGGCCTTTTAAAAAAATTTTAATTCAGGAAAATTCAGTTTTTTAAAAATTTCTCTACAGCAATCAACTCATCAATTTTTTTTGAAAACCAAATATCCCATTACCCTAGCTACCTGCATTTTGACCGTCTAATTAATATTTCTAATCCCAAGGGTGTTAGGAAAAGAAGTAAAATCCACCTATTTTTCATGTTGGCCAACGATGAAGATTTTGGTAGTTGAGAAGTTGATACTAGGATAGTTAAAGTTTGAAAACTTTGCAATTTTAAAATATCCTCTTGGTTTTCCATTGCCAAGAATAATAAAGAACCTGCAAATTTGGGTTAAGTCAATTAGGGTTGAATAAATTTGGAAATAGGCATTTTATCTTGATAATTTATTTTTTCTCAAGTAGATGTGGAGAAGAGGAAGCCTACCTCCAGATATTTCTCCTATACTTTCCACAAATTCCAAAATGAGAGGGAAACAATATTCATCTTTATAGTCAGAAAATATCTCATTGCCTAATATGAAAGTTTATTCCCCTGTTGAGGCAAACAAATCCCCAGTAAATACATGTATGTCATGTAGGCTTGTAGAAGGAAGGCTTACTTCAGTGAAATGAAGAACATAATAGACTCACTCTACTTGTAGATAGATGGTCTAGAAAGTCCTGACCTCAATATTTATATGGATCGCTCATGTTCTCACTGTCTTCGTTCCTTCTACCAATGCAGACTGTAACCTTTCCTCACCTGTCCATACTGTGTGACCATGGTCCATGACCTATCATAATCCCACTTCTGATGCACATTTCTCTTGACGTTGTGTGAATAACAGGAATATCTAAACTGTCCATTGGTTATCCTTCACTCTTATGTAACTCAGGCAATGCCCTGTTTGATTAACACTTGCTATGTCCTATGACCAGCCTAGAATTTTTTAATCATACGTTTCTCCAATGAAGTCCTTTATATTACTTGTTCATGATTCCTCATATTTGATGTATTGTGACTTTCTCATGCCCACCATTGCTTTTGGCGTGTCATTCAACTCCAGTCCTTTTTTCATAGTCATATAACACATCTGGAAAAATACTGGTATTTAAAAAAAAGGTGAGTTTTTTTGTTTCAAAGAGAAGCTTGTACACAGCCCCCAAAAGGCAACCTCTACCACTCCCTCTGCCATGTTTCATTCTAGGCGCAATTCATTTTCCATTTGCAGTGCTTGCCCAAGTTCTGATAAATTCAATCTGTTGTTCATCCAAATGAATATTATAGTCTGGGGAACAGGTATTCTTCATTGCTTTATTTTTTCTAGGTTCATAGGGAAAACTTTTGAACGATTACACACTTCATTTAGGCATCTCTACAGTGGTCTAGGGCTTGGTTCAGTTAGTATGATGCCATCTACTAAAAGGGGCATCTAAAGGATCTCATTTCAAAGGGAATTAGAGATTGCTTTTTCCACTTGGACTCTACTCTGGACCGCTTCCATGACAGGGATTAAGACCTTTGGCAAGTGCACATTGCCCTGTTTTGTGCTTCACTTGTAATGACTAGAGGATTTTTAGAACAAAATTTTGTGGGTTTTTTTTGTCTGTTTGGCATCTTTCGAAAAATCATGTATGATTTTGATTCATGTTTGGGAGACATTTTTGTTCTGGAGTTTCCTGTAAGGTGGTGTTTTGCTCTGTTGAATTAAGTGACTTTGTCTTTAAACAGTCAATAAACAAGACTTTGTATTTTCTACACCTTTTAGTCAGTTGTATGTAAAGGTGTGGTTTACTGTAGAATGTCAATGACTAAAGTCTTGTCTATTTACCACATATCATCAGAGATGCCTCTCAATCATATGTAAACTGTTCACTCACACAACCTTATATAAATGAGGAAGAAAGCATATTGGCCAGTGATTGTTGATTTAATTAAGTCATTTAAGTCTGACATTTCCATGCCCTTGGTTTCTTCTCCTCTTTTAGGAGACTCAATCCCTTACCATCTTTAGAACAGTATTTCCTCCAACACAGACCTACTCTGATGACACTTGGATTCATTGAATGACTTTTCCATTTTTTATTCCTTTCACTGCCATTCCTACTTCCTCAAGAAACAAGTCCAAGACTCTGATGTTAGAGCCTAAATGCATGGGCTTCAACGTCCTTGATGGTGAGTGGGAGATAATTCTTGTGAAGACTTCACAGAGAGAGAAAATATAAGAATTATTTCTGGAATAAGCAGGGGCAGTGAGAGGATGGAATAGACCTTGGGATGTAACCTTGTCGGAATGTGATCACCTAACTCTCAGGAATTCGGGGCCTTGGGGCAATAAGTGCTCCCCCCCAGCACAGAATTGTTACCAAATATGGACAAAAAGGACCACATATGGGATGTTCATTCCCTGCTCCAGGAAGCCCCCTCCCTCTTTCCTCATTCCTCCTCTTTACCTTAGCCATATTATTGCCACATCAGCAGCTAGTTACTAAAGAAGGAGATATGTTTCTGGTTGGCTATATTCGATTTCCTGGTTCTTTGTCTAGCTTTTCGCGCCTAGATTGTAAGCCCACCTCCCAGCCAATGGAGAGGAGGGATAGTGGTACGTGGGAGTTCTTTTGCGATAGGATGTATGTTGGGGATTTGCCTTTGTGATTTGCCTTTGTGGTCCACCTCCTTCCTCTAGTCTGTCCTAGTGGAGGTGATGCCCTTTTCTCATGAGAATTAAATAAAATACTTTCTGTTCCTCCTCTAGACACCTCTTTATTTTATGAATTTTTATTTCCTGTTGGTAGGGGTCTTGTACCCCACACAATGGTGAAAGGCATTTATTTTTAAAGTCCTTACAGGTCTTTACCATTGTCTATTTGTTGTCCTTCTGGTCTCATCCTTAAGTGCCCCTGAGGTGACTTTACTTAGCTAGATCTCTAGAGTTTCTTTAAATTTGTATTTTTTTTTTCCCGATAGGATGTGGGGAGTTGAAACCATTAAAGACTCTACACATAGAAGCCAATTTGAGATACACTAGTTAAATTCAATTACAATTCCTTTAATTAAAAAAAAATCCTATCTTTTTCATTCAATTAAAGCTTTTAGAAATATGGTCCACTGACAAGAGCGCTGTATTTGGAGGAAGAGGTACCTAAACAAGTTCAAGGTCTGTCTCTGCCTCCTGACTTTGGAAAAAGGTCACAGCCTCCCTGGGTCTCAGTTTTTCAAGCTCATTGGCTTGTATGAGCTTGAACTTCCCTTCTACTTCTCTATCTGCCATTTGCAGTCACAAAATCAGCTTGTCTGAGGATCATCAATCTGCTTCTGCTTTACATTCCCTCTATTACACCCTTTTCCACAAAAAATACCAGATGGACAATGTCTTCTGTCCAATGTGACAAAGACTATAATATAAATTAATATGAAAGGAAAATATCATATTGAAGAATATTGATTCTTGGAATATGTTTAATACGTTTATTAGTGTTTATGTTGTCAGTAGGTCAGTCAGCAATCATAATAAAATGGCATCATTTCCCACCTACTAAATAACTTTTAAAATATTAAATATGTATTACATAATATACATGTTATGTGGTAACAGGATAAATGTGTCAACCCACATTTTATATATGTGGCTATTTTAACTTTTCCGGGTCGTCGTTTTACTGTTTGTAATGTAGGTGACTAGGATTTTATGTTAAATAGCAATACTTTGTTTTCATTATTCATTACATATGGAGAATTATATATGTTTTAAACTCAAAGGTTTCTCCCTTCCCTAATCTTAACAGCTTTCATGCCAGCTTGCCCATGAGGTTCAATACAGGTATGATTATAACTACAAACTAAGAAAAACTTTCTCCTGTCCCCCAGCCTCATGTTCCTTCATGGACTTTTAGCTTCACTAGCTCAATATTCAAATGCCGGAAGTCCTAGGGAGTGATTCAAACAGAATTGTCTTTCTAAAGCCCAAGAGGAAAATCTGGCAAAGGAACTTGTCTCTGCTTTTGTAAGAGAGCACATGACTATGTGGCTTCTGAACGGTTTCCGTTCAATAGTCTATCATGTAAACATGTGCCTGGAAGGCCCCCGGACCATTTCATATCTAATGCAATTTAAAATTACCTTTTGAGATTCCATTAGTGAATAATTTGGCGTATTTGGATGTATTTACTGCAATACTTATATGCATTTGTTGCGTGATTCGATCTTTTCAACAGTGATGCCATTTTCTCTTGATTTAATGAGCCAAATTGCCGCAGTACCTAATCTGCTCTCCAGTTGTACGGCACTCTTGGAAGGTGCAGTTACACTTCCATGCCACAAGGGGCCTGTTTAGTGCTCTAAAGCAGTGGCTCATTTCCTTCAATCCACTAAAATACAAGACTGTGATACCAGCTTACAAAATGGCCCCCTGGTACATTTCCAACATCGTGCAGCTTACTCGTGCTTGGGGACATTTTGCTTATTCATTAAGCCACTGCTGCTTATCCCAAGGTACTGGAAGATTTTTCTTTTTATAACTGATTCCACTGGAAATGGAAATGAGACTTAACAGTTGACAAATGTCCAGTTTTCTCTTTCTCTTTCTTTAGGGAGGCATTTTAATTTCCCCATCATTGGGTTCCAATTTAGTCTGTTATTTTGTAAGTATTATTGCCAGTGTTTCAGTCCAAACATTCATAAGAACCCTGGAGATTATAGGATGCATGCTCTCTTTATTTGCTCGTATACGTTTGACTTGATGAGTAAATTAGTAAATATAATTAGTAAAATTAGTAAATTTGATTAGTAAATTAGCAAATCAGTAAAATAATTGCTTCCTTATTTTCTTGCTCTACCTTTTATCCACAGCTACCATAAAAAAGATTGTGTCCTTTATGTAATAAATATTACATATATGTATACATATGTGTGTACTATGTGTATGTATCTAATGCAGGCTGATCAGGGGAAACTGGGGTCAATTTTATGAGTATCACAATTAATTTAATGAAATTGAGGGCCTAAAATGGAACTTCTTACATGGAGTAAGACACATCCCTAGTCCGGGGGGGTGGTAACCTGTGGCCTCGAGGCCACGTGTGGCCTTCTAAATCCTCAAATGCTGCCCTTTGACTGAATCTAAACTTCACAGAACAAATTCCCTTAATAAAAGATTTATTCTGTAAAACTTGGACTCAGTCAAAAGGCTTCAAACCCAAGGACCTAGAAGGCCTCGTGTCCTGAAGGCCACAGGTTCCCTACCTCTATGCCTAGTCCTTTGCTGAGAGGACACAGGGGATTCTTCTAATTTGACCTTGTTACTGGGGCTGCCACTTGGTGATTGGTTGTTGGAGGCCCAGGACTAGAAACTAGGGACCCTGGACACACACACACACACACACACACACACACACACACACGCATGCACAGTAAGCTATGAAAAGGCTCCAATCGTTTAATCCTTTTGCTATACTTTTAAGCAAAACATTAACATTTTAACAAATGGGTGTACATGATATTTGATCAAATACATTAAGTTGTTTTAAAAATGTTTGTAGTAGTGGGGATCTTTCTAACACCCCTGTTTCATCACACCCCCACCCTCACCCAACTGCAACAGAAAGTGTCTTCTATAAGAGAAGCACTTACCAGTGGCAAATGGTTTGTGCTTGACCAGGCAAGCCTAAGTCTGGTTTTATATACTTCCAATTCCTGACTGTCTCTGCCTTTCTATTTCTTTTCTGAACATAGGTTTGAGACTACTGATCCTGAGAACGGACATCTCCAAATTGGGAAGGGTGAGGGTGGTCAACCTCAGTCTCTGAGCTTGATCAACGCTGGCCTTTCAGGAGTAAGAATTTTTTTGGACAATATGTTTCTCAGTGGATAAAATGATTCTGTATCTGGAAGACTAAAGCCATGCCACAAGATGCCAGGGTATCAAGACATTGCCAACCATCCATGATAATTGTTGTGAGTTGTTTAGACAAGGTATGTCTAAGGGGAATGGGAAATATCTGTTCACATCAAGTGTTTATTAGTGTTTGGGGCGACATGTAGGAGAAGGGGGCAATATGAAGGTTTGAGTATTTTATACTTTCTGTATTTAAGCTTACTTATGAATGCCTTGCATCTTATAAATTTTCTGTATTGGAGGAAAAAAAACTGTCCCGCACTCAATACCCATATTGTACGTTGAGTACCTTTGTGGTAAGGAACACAAGTATCCATATATAAGGTAACTCTACATATAGGCCGCCATATCTAAGCTTTGTTGTGGACATTTTCTTGGAGTTTTACTCTAGGGTAGGGGCAGAGCCAGAAACAGAACCTAACCTCTAGAGAACCAGGCCTCACTGATCCAACAAATCTACAGGAGTCTGAGTCCTTAAAGGGCCCTGGGCCAGGGATGACAATTATATTTACTGCTAAAATTAACTTTACAAAATTTCAAAAATACATGCCTAAAATCCCAAAGAATAGGGTACTGATTTTGTCCTACAAGCGTGTGCGCATGCACACACACACACACACACACGCCCTCCTCTTTGCTTAGCACTGTGCTGTGAAAATATTTAGGTCTAGGCTATTTTACCCTAACTCTGGAAGCCAGATGCCATTTGATAAATTCAGCAAGAATATCCAAGGGCTACCAGCCAGAGGAATATGAAGCAAATGATTAAATGCCCTGGAAATAGCTTCCCATAGAAGGTTATCATCTGACAAATCCCGAAAATGTTAGGCTTCATTAATTTGAGATTTTGCCCTATGGTCTTGATAAATGCAGATTTAATACCTCAGCTACTTTAAAACTGTCATCGATTTTGGTCTTCCTCACCAGATATATCTACTTATCTACTTCCTCTCTGGTATTTTGCTGCTTAATATCTTTATTCATTTTGAATGTTCATATAGGGTTTAAAAAATATCATCATACAACATTAAACTTTAATAAATGGATGTGCATGACGTGGAATCAAATGTATTAATTTTTAAATAATCCAAAACACATTTTTAAAAGAACCCAGCATCATATCATTATCAAATCACTCATTACAACTGGAGAATGTTACCAATGTATTAGACATTTGGTTAAATATATATCGTGAAATTATTGGTTATTGATCAGTTAATCAGCAAGCATTTATTGTTTACTGTGTGCTAAGAACCGGGAGTTGTTGTTGAGTTGCTGTTTTAGTTGTATCTGACTCTCCGTGACCCCATTTTCGGGTTTCCTTGGCAAAGATACTAGAGCGATTTGCCATTTCCTTCTCTAGCTCATTTTACAGATGAGGAAATTGAGGCAAACAGGGTTAAGCGACTTTCTCAGGGTCACACAGCTAACAAGTCTCTGATACCAGATTTGAACTTATGAAGATGAGTCTTTCTGATGTCAAGCCCAGTGCCCTATCCAGTGTGCCACCTAGCTGCTCCCAGGCACTTCGGATACAGTCTCTGCTCCCTATGGAGGCAGAAAACAGGCCTGCATGAAATTATATACCAAGTAAATGAAGAATAAATAAAAAGCAATTTGTTGAGGAGGGACCAGCAGCTGGGGAAATCAGGGACGGTCTTATATAAGACACAGCTTCAAAGGAAACAAGGGATTCCAAAAAGGCACATGTCAGAAGGGAGTACATTCCAGGCCCTGAATGTACGTACATATGTACCATACAGATTGCATGTACAAAGGCACCGACAAGGGAGATTGAATTCTTTGTGTGAGGAATGACAAGAAAACTAGTCAGCATATAAAAAAGAGTTAGTGTATTATGATGCACAAGAGTTTGGAGACAGCATAATGAAGAGGTTTAAAAGTCAAGCAGAGATGTTTGCATTTGATCCTAGAGGTAATTGGGAGACACTCGAGTTTATTGAGCAGGGGGGTGATCTATGCTTTTAGGAAAATCATTTTGGCCTGTGTGTGGTGAGTGAACTGAAGTAGGGAGAAACTTGAGACAGGAAATCCAAAGAGGAAGCTGTATCAATGTTCTAGATGATAGATGATGAGGTCCTGAACTAGGGTGATGGTTGTGTGAATGATGAGCGGACAGTTAAAAGAGATACTGTACATGTAAAAAACATAAGATGCGGCAACCAGTTGAATGCGTGGAACGACTGAGAGGGAGGAGTCTGAATCAGAAGGAACAATTGAAAACAATTGAAACAATCATCATCCTGAAGAGAAAGAGAAAATAACTCCTGTTCTTTGAAGAGAGGGGAGCCTCTGAGTATGGAAGATGACATGCGCTATCAGAGTCAGTGGATGTGTTGGTTAGTTTTGCTGAGTTGACATTTTTTCTTTCTTTTGTATTCTTTGTTGGAGTAGATGACTCTCCAGGGAGGTACATGGAAAAGGTTATATTTGGAAATGAAAGTGATATAAAAACAAAAGATTTCAGAGTTTTGTTTTGTTTTGCTTTAATGGAAAAGAAAAGTTTTAAGCTCAGATATTTGAAAAGACTGTCTTTACCTTTTTTTTTTTTAACCACCTTAAGGAATTCAGTGTCAGAGCTGGACATTCTGAGATGGATTTTATTTCTGAACACACATGCAACAAATATTTAGCATAGATCAAAAAGTAACATGAGACATTTTTAATGCATGTCCAAATAATTATATTCTTCTAAGCCCTCTCTTCTTAACTACTCTCTTTCTGTCAAAGATACTGCCATCTTTCCAGTCAACCAGGATTGTGAACTGAGGCATGCTTGACTTTTTACTCTCCCTCACTGCCCTAACTCGCACCCAATCAGCTACCTTTTGTTTTGTTATTATTGGGTCCTTCAGATGTTTGCTTCTTCATGACCCCATGAAATAGAGCACACCAAGTCCTTCTATCTTCCACTGTCTTCCAAAGTCTATCCAAGCTCATGTTCACTGCTTCCATGACACTGTCTATCCATTTCATTCTCTGCTGTTCCCTTCTCCTTTTGTCTTCTATCTTTCCCAACATCAGGGTCTTTTCCAAGGAGTCCTGTCTTTTCATTATGTAGCCAAAGTATTTAAGCTCCAGCTTCAGTATTTGACTTTCCAGTGAACAGTTTGAATTAATTTCTTTTAAGTATTGACTGCTTTGATCTCTTTGCTGTTCAAGGAACTCTTAAAAGTCTTCTCCAGGACCAAGATTCAAGTGTCAATGTTGTAGTGCTCAGCTTTTCTTTATAGTCCAACTCTCGTAGCCATACATTGCTGCTGGAAAAACCATAGGTTTGACCATACAAAACTTTGTTGGGAAGGTGATGTCTCTGCTTTTTAATATGTTGTCCAAATTTGCCATTGTTTTCCCTCCACAGAGCAAACTTAATTTCATGGCTGCAGGCACCATCTGCAATGATCTTTGAGCCCAAGAATATAAAATTTGACACCGCTTCCATTTCTTCTCCATCTATTTTCCAGGAAGTGATGGGACCAATTGCCAAGATCTTAGTTTTTTAATGTTCAGCTTCAAGTCAGCTTTTACACTTTCCTCTTTCAGCCTCATCAAGAAGCTTCTTAATTTCTCTTCTTTTTTGCCATTAGAGGGGTATCATCTGCATATCTGAGACAGTTGATATTTCTCCTGGTAGGCTTGATTTCTCCAGCTTGGTATTTCACATGATGTACTCTGCATATAAGTTAAATAAATATGGTGATATTATAAAGCCTTGTCATACTCCTTTTCCAATCTTAAATCAATCAATTGTTCCATGTTTAGTTCTAACTTTTGCTTCATGGCGTGCATACAAGGTTCCTCAGCAGACAAGTATGATGATCTTGGACAGCAATCTCTTTGAGTACTTGCCACATTTTATTGTGATCCAGTCAAAAACTTTAGTGCAATCAATGAAGCAGAGGTAGGTGTTTGTTTTGTTTGTTTGTTTTTCTGGAACTCCTTTGCTTTCTCATTATCCAGCAAATGTTGGCAATGTGGTCTCCAGTTCCTCTGCCTCTTCAGAAACCAACCTGCTCTTCTGCTAATTCTCAGTGCACATATTCCTGAAGCTTAGCTTGCAGAATTGGAAGCATAATCTTGCTGGCACGTGATATGAGCATGATTGTTCAGTAATTTAAACATTCTTTAGGGAATGTAAACTGATCTTTTCCAATCCAGTGGCCACTGCTGAGTTTTCCAGATTTGCTAGCATGTTTAGTGCAGCACCTGAACAACATCAGCTTTTGAGATTTTATTAATAGCTTAGCTGGAATTCCATCACCTCCTAATTGTTATCAATTCTCCCTAAGGCCCATTTGACTTCATTCTCCAGAATGTTTGGCTCTAAATCAGTAATCACACCACTGTCATAGTTATCAGTGATGTTAAAATCTTTCTTGAATAGTTCTTCTGTATATTCTTGTGATTGTTATTAATCTCTTATGTTTCTGTTACATCCTTACCGTTTTTGTCTTTGATCATGCCCATTTTTTCATGAAACATTCCCTTGATAGCTTTAATTTTCTTAAAGAAATCTCTTGTCTTTCCCATTGTATTGTTTTCTTCTATTTCTTTGCATTGCTCATTTAAAAAATCTTTCTTATTTCTCCTTGCTAGTCTCTGGAATTCTGCATTCAGTCAGTTGGGTATACCTTTCCCTTTCTCCTTTCCTTTTTTCCTTAGTTATTTATAAAGCCTCATCAGACAGCCATTTTGCTTTCTTGCTCTTCTTTTTCTTTGAAAATTTTTTTTTTGTTGCTGCCTCTTGTGAACCTCTGTCCATAGTTCTTCAGGCACTCTATCTACCAGATCTAATCCCTTTAATCTATTCATCACTTCCACTTGAAATTCATATGGGATGTTATTTACTTCATACCTACATGGTGTAGTTGTTTTCTCTATTTTCTTCAATTTAAGTCTGAATTTTGCATTAAGAATATCATGATCTAGGCCATAATTAGCTCCAGGTCTTTTGGTTATCTTTTGATTTCCTTCTTTAGCATTCCAATCCCCTATTATGAATATAACATCTTTTTTGGCATTATTTCTAGAAAATGTTGTAATTAATCATAGAACTGATGGACGTTGGCCTCTTTGGCATCAGTGGCTGGAACATAGGCTTGTATTGTTGTGATACTGAATGGTTTGCTTCGGATTTGAACAGATATCATTTTTGAGATTATAACCCGGTACTTCTTTTCTCACCCTTCTATTGACTATAAAGGCTACTCTATTTTTTCTAAGGAATTCTTGCTCTAATAATATATGTAGTGATCACCTGAATTAAATTCACCCATTCCTGTCCATTTAAGTTTACTGACACCCAAATGTTGATGCTTAATCTTTCCATCTCCTATTTGACCACATCCGGCTTACCTTGGTTCATAGAGCTTGCATTCCATGTTCATCTGCAATATTGATCCTTACAGCATTAGACTTTCCTTTCATCCCCAGATGCATTCACAACTGAACTTCCTTTCAGCTCTGCCCCAGTTGCTTCATTAGTACTGGAGCTACTTGAAGTTGTCCTCTGCTTCTCCCAAGTAAAGTGTTGAATACCTTCCAACCTGAGGTGCTCATCGCTGGGTATCATATCTTTTGTCATTTTAATACTGACCATGATGTTTTCTTGGCAAAGACACTGGAGTGGTTTGCCATTTCCTTCTTCAGCGGATCATCTTTTGTCAAAACTCTCTACTATGATCTGTCTCTCTTTGGTAACCCTACCGGACATAGCTTATAGTTTCATTGAGCTATGCAAGCCCCTCCACCATGACAAACCAGTGATCCAGGAGGGGAATCAGCTACCTACTGTTGGCTATTCAGTCATATCTTGAAACCTTTCTTTACTCACATCAGAACCACAATAGTTCAAGCTTTTATCAGGCTCCCCCAACCCCCTCCCTAACTTCTCTCCCCTCCTTCCCTTCCTTAACTGAATTCTCCTCCTCCTCCTCCTCCTCCTCCTCCTCCTTCTTCTTCTTCTTCTTCTTCTTCTTCTCCTTCTTCTTCTTCTTCTTCTCCTTCTTCTTCTTCTTCTTCTTCTTCTCCTCCTCCTCCTCCTCCTCCTCCTCCTCCTCCTCCTCCTCCTTCTTCTTCTCCTCCTCCTTCTCCTCCTCCTCCTTTTTCTCTTCCTTCTCCTCCTCCTTCTTCTTCATCTTCTTCATCATCATCATCATCATCTTTTTGCATATGACTGCTAAATTGATATTCCTAAAGAACAAGTTTGACCATTTCATTCCCTAGCTCAGAAAAAAGCTTTATAAGCTCCATTTCTGCATCTAGCATTGTTAGACATTGATCACCCTACAATTCTACATTCCAGCCAGACTGGCCAATTTGCTATTCTTGAATAGCTTTCTCATTGCTTTTCCTGACCCAGATCTCAAACTCACTTCAGTCCCCAGCTCACAATGTGATCTTCTTAAAGCACAGGTCTGACCATGTCACAACCCATGCCCATTGCACTCAATAACCTCCAGTGGCTCCCCAATTACTTCAGGATCAAATAGAAAATCCATTGACTTTTAAAGTCCTTCATAAGTGGCCCTCTCCTACCTTTTCAATCCTCTTAGACTTTACTCTCCTGAACACACTTTCCAATCCCCTCCTTCAGTGTCACTGGCCTCCTGGGTGTTCCTTGCACAAAACCCTCCATCTCTTGACTCTGTGCACCTTCCCTGTCTCTCCTCCTCATGTAGAATTTTCTCTCATTATTTCTGCCTTCTGTCTTTCCTGGCTTCCTTCAAGTCTCAGCTAAAATTTTCTTTCTCACCTAATCATCTTTAATTTTAGCACCATCCTCAGAGATTATCTCCAATTCATTCTGGACATAGCTTGTCCATAAATAGCTTTTGCATGTCATCTCCATTAGACTGAAAGCTCCCTGAGGGCAAGGACTTTTTTGCTTTTCCCAGTACTTAGCACAGTGCCCTGCACAGAGTAGGTGCTTAATAAATGCTTGTTATTCACTCACTGACTGTTGAATTGACAACCTCAAACAGGAATATTTTATCTCCTAACTTTGGGCCTTTGTCCCCACTGCCCACATGCCTGTCATGTACTTCTTCCTCAGTTTCTCTTCTCATAAGCTCAAGTATTCAAATATCTATAAATAAAATAAATATGTATTAATATATTTATAGTTAATTAAAGGATTCATAAATGTTTATTTAAAATGTAAAATGATGTGTAAAATTCCTTAATAAATATTTTGTTTTAGAGGATTCTGGGAAGATGACAGAGTAGGTCAGAAAATTCCAAGCTCTCAAGATTTTTCCCTATAAAAGAGATAAAATAGCACCTTAGGGTGAACAAAGTGTGGGTAAAAATAAATAAGAATAGGAGCACAATAGGGGTCTTCCTGGGCCAATTGGAGAAGATCAGAAGAAAAATTCCAGGAGGAGGTTTGGTCCCTGTGAAAAGTAAACACCTCCAAGGCTAGGGTCTGCTTTAACAACAAGAGGCAAGCCCTGGGGTTAGTTGGTTTGAGAGGCTGCGTCAGCCTCAGCCACAGGAAGTTTTACCCTGGGATAGTGAGGGGAGTTGGGCTTTTGAGCCAAGGAAGATCTAAGGAACCTCTGCTGACAAGGAAGGCCAGATCCAGCTGTGCTGTGAAGAGAGGCTGTGTGAGAAGGAAAGAGCAGAAGCAGTGGGGCAGAAAGCCCTTGGCTGCGGGCACTTATAGGAGGTTGTAGGTGTGGCTTGGGTTCCAGGCTAGAGGGGATAACTGAGGCATCAACCCCCATACACCAGGGCTAGAGGTGATTACAAAAATTAAGCTATTACCACAAAAATACACAGGCAAAAGAAAAAGCATCCAACCATAGAAAGCTATTATGGGAATAGAGAAGACCGTGGTTCATCTTCAGAGGAGGGTATTGAAGTAGAGAAACCTCCTTCTGCCCTAAGGAATAACGTCAAATGGTCACCTGCCCAAAAAAGACTTTAAAAATAAAATGACAAAGATAGAGGAAAAACTAAAAAAAAAAATAAGAATAATGCAAGAAAAACAAGAAGACAATGAAAGGAAAGTCAACCAGTTAGAAAAGGAGATCCAGAATCTTAAGGAGGAAAATGACACCTTGAAAATTAGAATTGGGGAAGATGAAGCTGGTGAATTTATAACAGATCAAGAAATAATTAAACAAAATATGAATAATGAAAAAATAAAAGAGAAAGTGAAACATCTTATAAGAAAAACAACAGATCTGGAGAATAGATCAAGAAGAGAAAGCGAAAAAAATCAGACTAACTGAAAGTTATGATCAAAAAAAGGATCTTGATACAATAGTGTAAGAAATAATTAAAGAACAATGTCTTGAAGCATCAGAATAAGGTGGGAAAGCAAAAATAGAAAAATCCATTGATCACCACTTTAAAGAGATCCTATGAGGAAAACTCACAGGAATATTACAGTCAAATTCTGAAACCCCCAGCTCAAGGATAAAATATTAAAAGCCACAAGGATAAAACAATTTAAATATGACGGTGCCACATTTAGAATCACACAAGACCTAGCAGTGGAGACATTAAAGGACCACAGGTCTTGGAACACTATATTTCAAAGAGCAAAAGAACTGGGGCTCTGGCCAAAAATAACCTACGCAGCAAAGTTAAGCATAATCCTGAATGGAAAAAAAATGGATATTTGATCAACTGTCAGACTTTTAAGAGTTTGTTAAAATAAAACCTGAACCTAATAGAAGATTTGACGTAAAAGAGCCAAGAGAAACAAAGTACATACCAAAGACTGATTACAAGGGATTCAATAAGGACAGACCATTTACTTTTTATATATCTAAAATGCAAAATGTATGTCTAAGATTCTTATTAATAATTGGGTAGCTCATAAGAAAGGTTGGGGTAAACCTGAATATGATATAAATTTAAAAAGTAAAACCATTTAGGAACAGCTAAAAAGAATAATTATTTTATACAAATGAGGTGTAAGAGGAAGAATCGATACAGAGGAATCAGATGGGGGAGGAGGGCTGGTAGTTCTGGTAACCTACTTTGATGGGGAATGGGTTTAAGAGGGAACAATACATATATATTCAGAAGAATATAAAAGTCTTCTAAATTCAGAAGAAATAAAACAGTAAGGGGATAGGGAGTGTGGAGAGGACAAGGGAGGGATCTTTATTGGGGAGGGTGAGCTAATAGGTAAAAGGAGGATATAGAATGATGTTTAGGTCAATGGGAATGGGAGGATGAGGGAGGGATCTCTAGAGGTGACAGTGATGGAATAGGTTATAGGGGGCTATAGGAGGGTGTTTAGATTTATGGGAATGGGAGGATAGGGGAGGTAGACAAGTAATAGGAGGGCAAGGTAGTGGGAAGAAGTAAAGTAAAGGAGCCAAGAGGGGTAGGAAACAAGAGATATGCACCAACATAAAAACAAAGATCAGGAGTAGAATTTGTTTGGGAAAGTATTGTAGCAACAATGTTGCTAGCAGCTGCTGTGGAGGCCTAAGGCCAATAACACCAGCACACAGGAGGGCTGCTAGCACAAGTCCTTTGATCTGCTTTTCTAAGGAAAGCAACTTTAAGTGGTTAACAATCTCACTTTAATTAAACATACATACACCATTCACTTAGTTCAGGGGGAAAAGCCAGCACCCTGAGCCTCAGAGAAAATGCGAACAGAAATTACAGATAGAGACAATATGAACAGATCAACATTTCCATCTAACCAAATCACAATACATAGTTACCAGAAAAGCACCAACATCTGGGCTTTCAAAGCTGGGGGGAGGGCCTCTTTCAACGGCCATCCAGAGTCTTGTCACCAACACTCTTTCAATGAGTGTGCCCCCAAAGGCAAAACACCAAACTCATATCTTATATACCAGTCTCAGGGTCAAAGGGCATCACAACCACGAGACTCAAACTCATGTGAACTAAGCCTTCCCTTGACGTAAGCAGGTCATCAAAGACTCCCTATTCAATCAAAGATTCCTCAGTGCTGAGAAGCACTCCAAAACAAAGACAGCAAAAAGTTCATTTTGCTTGCCATTGCATTCGAAAGGCAAGACTCATCAAAGGTATTTGATTACCTCAGCATTCCAAAAGAGCAAACAGTTAAAAAGCCCCACCTTAATGATCTAACAAGTATATGTCTATGTGTGTGTGTATATATGTGTATGTATATATCTATAGCTATAGAGAAATATATCTGCACTTAACGGTAGCCTTCTGGGGGGCAGAGAGAGGGAGAAAAAAGAACAGAGTAAAAAAGTGCACAGTAGAGAACAAAAGAAAACTTACAAGGAAGCAAAGAAAAGATGGTCAGCTCTCAACATAGCATGTAGTATTTATCATACAGCCTTTCTTGAAATGCAAATTTATTGTTATAAATTTTGAATCTTCTCTTATGTTCTGCTATGCATATGTCACGCTTTTTTCCCTTTTACTTTACATTTACATTCCAATATTTAAGTTTATGATATGTTCTCATTTCTTTTCTCTATTCTGTATTTGTGTTCTGGTGTTTGAGTCTAAAACAAATTTTTTAAAAATTTTCTTAAAAAATATTTTGTTTTCATATTAATTTGACAAATATTGATAAATGACCTTCTATGTGAAATATTCTAATGTAGGCACTGGGAGATATAGAAGATAAATAAGACAGGATCCCTTTCCTCAAGGACTTAGATAATCTAATAGGTATAGAACCTACACAATTACTATAATATGAAATAGATTGTTATAAGTGCATTAGAGAATTATAAAGTTCAATGAAAGCTCCAAGGGGACACAGAGCCTGAATCAAGGAAGAAGACCACAGAAGAACTGGGGAAAGACATAAATATTTATTAAGCAGCTACTATGTACCAGGTACTATTCGAGTGTTTCACAAGTATCTCATTTGATAATAATCTGATAGGGTGGCATCTGAGGGAGGTCTTGAAGAACAAGTAGAGTCATGGGTGGGAGGAGGGGGAAAATATTCCAGTCATAGGGAACTGCCCATTAGCAGAAACACAGAGAGGAACACTCTTAGAACAAGTTGTGTAATGGAGAACAGCATGGTTGAAAAGGTATGGGAGGCAGATTGCCAAGATCCTTGAATGCAAGGTTAAGCATTTGGACTTCCATATGCAATGGGGAGGCATGGAAGGATTTTGATCAGTAGCAATTAAGAGGAAGATGTTCATTTTCTTGGTAACTGAAAGTACCAAGTTGCTAGTTGAGGCTGTGGGCAAAACATACCTTCCCATTTCTTCGTCTCCTCTCTGGTACTTAGTCTAGTGCTGAGTGTCAAAGCCTGTTCAAGCTTGCTGAATGGTGCTATAGCATCAGGAAGTTGAATACATGTTTGTATTCAAGTGCAACTACCCATGACCACTTTTACGAAGCCTTTTCAATGTTTAAATAATTGAGAGGATGGCATGTTCTGCGGTAATCTTGGAATAGTGCTTTTGTCCATCTCATAGGAGTGACAACCTTCATTATCATAACATGTTTATAGAGCCTTTTTCAATGACCCAAGACAACAGATTTCAGTGAACTTTCAGACCTTGCCTCATTAATTGCTCTGGAGAACAAATATTTAACATGTCTGAAAACTGATCCCGGAATTTCAATCCGATGGCGAAATCATTTCAACAGAAAAATTGATACTTGTTGGATTTTTGATCTCACTGACATAGGTATTCTTGCCAGTGATACAGATAGAAGCCTATCCATTCCCTCTCATCCTGTGTGACTATTACCCATGTCCTTCCATAAATCCTCTATCAGGGATCCACCCAAAGTTCTGGGACCTTTCCTCTAAATGCTTAACATTGCATGGTTACCCTTGGAGTACATAGACTGTCCACCATTTATCCCTTATTCTCCCTTCCTATATATAACGAGCCCACCTTCTTGAGACACAGAGTATTACTTTATTGTGTATTTCTCATTTGAATGAACACAAGTACTCATCTAGTGCATAACTGAGTAATAATAACAAGAAATAAGCTCTTTTAAACTTTAAGATTATAAACTTTCATTTAGTATTTGCTACTTGGCTTAAAGCGCACATAATACATCCATTTCCCGCCTTAAAAATTCCGCGACTTGTTAGAAATAAGGGAATTTTTTTCAAGAAAATGATTATAGTATACATTTTTAGCTTCTCTTATCACATTTTATAAAATAAGTGAGAATGAAATCATCCAGTAATAATAGGTTGAAATTAACTTTATATGTTATAGATTCATATCTGGCCCTTACCGATGATAATGAAAAGTATGGGTTAATTGGCTAGAGGACATTAATAGCTTCAATCCAGTTAAATTAGAACATAGAGCCCACAAGCAAATAAAGGCTGAACTGCTCTAGATAAGCTATCTTCCAGATATATCTGCAGTACAGTGATCAAAATGGCGTTGGGAATTCTAAGCACAGCTGACAATGATTTTGTGGTTGTTTGGATAAATCCAAGACATGTGGTTTTAGGGCTGTTTTTGACAGTTTCTGTTAGAATGGTTTAGTTAATTCAAACATCTTAAAAATGAAACCAACCTTGAAGAGCCAAATCCTATGGGAATTATGCAACAAGACTACAGAGCATAAAGAATATGTATCTCTACTTCTGTCCCCATCTTTAATCCAAAGGCACACACATCACATTAAGACATCATCAAAATGTTGTTACTATAAACCTTTTCATTTGAAAAATCTAATGTAATCTTGGGGTCCATTAACTATGAGACACATAGCGCACAGGACCAGGGAACTGAAAGTCACCCTTTCCTCTACCTTGGTCAGTCCATATGTTATCAGTTCTGGGCATCATATATTAGGAAGGACAGTGACAAGCTGTAGAGCTTTTAAAGGAAAGCAATCAAGATGGGGACAGACAAAAATGATCATGCCATTTTAGGGTCAAATGAAGAAAGTAGGAATGTTTAGCCTAGAGAAGAACTAGGGGAAAAAATGATAGCTGTCTTCATGTAGTTTAAATAATCTCATTTCTAATAAGAATTAGATTTATTTTGCTTGACCCTGGTGGGCAGAAATAGGAGTCAAAGCTGAGAGGCAGTGTGATGGCATGGATGTGTAGTGAGACTCAGAGTCAGGAAGAACTGGGTTCAAATTCTGCCTCAGGTACTTATGACGATACGGAAATTATTTGAGAGAAACAATAATTTTAATATGATTTCATTTTGCAAAAGCAATGGTCATGTGTGTGCTTCTGTGAATACTAGGCTGATTCAGAATATCTGACTGTGAACAGGCGAAACCCAGTGGAGAAGATTTCCTCACCTTTAGTTAGTTTTCCGTCATTTAAATATTAGACTTTGTATCATATGTATGTTCCATTGCTCTTTTGTTGTGTTTTTAAGTTTGTGGTTTTTAAGAATGGATATTACTCCAGGGAAACATGCAGGCCTTATAGTTCTTAAAGAGCACATCATGACTCTTAGAGATATTGTAGTAGCCAGTAGTATAAGGAACTTAAGCCTTTTAAGAATCACTCAAGCCCACAATGAAACAGGATTAGTAGCAATGAAGCACAAAGGAAAATATGGTGGAAAATAATAACAAAATGCCAGTAACTAACAAACTATTGCCACTAATTAATTAATCTTCAGGAAACAAGCAAAGATCTTTAAAAGAACATGGAAAATTTAAAGGAAGCCTGATTCTTCTATAGAGTAATAAAAGTTTCTTAAACAACATAAAGAAGACTAGTTAGAATCAGATTTATTGTTACGAAGAAGAAATATTTGCCATAGGTAAGACAATAAAAAGATTGAGTTCTAAGGATTGAATAAAGGTAATTTTTACTAATATGCTCACTTTTTGGTTCAATAATAATAATAACGGTAGCTAAATGTCTGTAGTGCTTACTATGTGCTAGGCACTGTGCTAAGAGCTTTACAATTATTATGCCATTTCATACATTATCATCTCACAACAACTTCAGGAGGTAAGGTGCTGTTATTATCCTATTTTACAGGTGAGGAAACTGAAGCAAACAGAGTTTAGGTGACTTGCGCAGGTTCCCACAGCTAGCAAGTGTCTGAAACCAGATTTGAACCCAGGTCTTCCTGACTCTAGGCCTGGTGCTCTGTGCCACTTAGCTTCCCATGGCAGCAACACTAAGAGCTCAAGGCTATACCAAACTATTGTCAAAAATCCAGAGGGCACCTGTAAGATCTGAGCATCTTCATCCAACTACAAAATATCTACCCCAAAATGTTTGAGGGATTTCTTTCTTCCAAAAAGTCTTGTGTCTCCATTGAAGAGATGATAAACTCTGATTATATCGATATACTGAGGAGCAGAATTGTTCCAGTATTACAGAAATTCCCCAAAGCCCATGGAATACTGCAAATGACCCTGAACCATGCCCTACTTCAAAAAAAGTTAGGCTATTTACCCAAGATATGGATCTATCTTCCTTAATATAAATCTCAAAGAATGCTTGATTTAAGCCTTAATGAAAACATATGGGCTATAATCCAGTCAAGACTTAGGAAAAAAATGGACTATTTGTCAAGGCTAGGCTTAGTAGTCAATGTGATAAAAATACAATTAATTTATAGAAATATATATGTATATATAATATAATTTCATGATAGAGAATTAAAGAATGTATTAAAATCTTGTGAAATCAGTGCCAAATTTTGTGGAACAAATGATTGCAGGACATATTGCATATTACAAAGATTTTTAAAAGAAGTAAAAAGTGGTAAAATTAATGGTGTCATTATTTTACATTGTCTTTGTCAATTCCAATGACTTAATTATTGTTCAACTGGTAACGTGACTGAGCAGGTTGCTCAGAGCAGTTTCCTCTTCTGTAAGTTGAGGTGGTTGGATTTGAGGGCCCCTGAGTTCCTGTCCAGGTCAAAAATCTGTGGTTCTATCATCTAGGGTTTTTGGAAGTTTCTGAGAAGCTAATATGTAAGATCTTGATGTAAGAAAACTCTAACATCTCAATCTATTGAAAAGTAGAATGGGTTGTGTCGGGAGGAGTTCAGTTCTTTTATACTAGAAGTCTTCATGCAAAAGTCTTGCTGATCACTTGTCTGGGATATAGGAAAGGGGATTCCTTTCAGGATATAATTTGGACCAGATGGCCTCGAAGGCACTTATGAACTGAGACTGTCTAATTCTGGGCCATTATGGATAGACTCTAGGGGGAAATAGCTCCTCTATCACCACCCCCACTCCTGACAATCAATAGCCATCACAGCATCTTTGAAAGTGGGCTCATGGATTCCAGGGGAAAAATGTTTGTGAAGAATGCTGCAAGCCTATTAGTGGAATAGTGAGGCTTGGCCTCTCAAACTCTGGCATTAGGTTAGAGTCTATCACAATAAGTCGAGGAGGGCTGGGGGCTTGACCTCTAAATAATTGGAATTCTGTGCTGCAGGACAGGATTTCCAGCAGAGAAATATTTACCTCCCAGATTCCAAATGGGCAAACATGTCTGCTGGATCCATTTATTTTCCAAGAGTCACATCTCGTACCCTACATGCCTCTAAAAACTCTGTGTCCACTTAAGAAAAATCTCAGTTTTATGATTACTCTATTGTATTTGCTTAAATTAGTGTGACTGAAGTATTCCTAGAAGGACATAAGTTCCTTGAGGGTGGGAGCTGTTTTTCATTTTGTTTTTCTACAAATAATACCAATGCTTTGTCCATAGTAGGCACTTTATAAATATCTGTTAAATTTTATCTACCAAGATGATTTCCCTTAAGCACAGATGTAACCATGGAATTCTCTTGCTCTAAAAGCTCTGATGACTTCTAGAGGCAAAAGCCTCTAGAATAAAATATTTCTGTTTTTGGCTTTTCATTCAGTCATTTTCAGTTGTGCTTGATTCTTTGTGACCTCATTTGGGGTTTTCTTGGCAGAGATACTGGCATGGTTTGTCATTTCCTTCTCCGGCTCATTTTACAGATGAAGAAATTGAGGCAAACAGAGTTAAGTGACTTGCCCAGGGTCACACAGCTAGTAAGTGTCTGAGGCCAGATTTGAACACAGAAAGATGAGTCTTCCTGACTCCAGGCTGGGTACTCTATCCACCCTTGAAAGGGCTTTTAAAGCCCTTTAAAACTTGGCCTCAGCCTATCTTACGAGACCATCTTTTATTATACAGTACTTCTCTTTCCACACTACGGTCCAGCTATCTCATCTCTGCCATTACATTGGCCATCTCCTATGCTTGGAATGCGATCCTCCCTCACCTCTGCCTCATAGAATCCTTGGCTTTCTTCAGTAACAACTCAAGGGCCACTCTCTACATAAAGTCTTTCCTGACCTTGTGTCTATTTTGTATCTATCCCACATATGCTTATGTGTAGAATACAAGCAGCTAACATCAATATAGCACTTATTGTGTGCCTATCACTGTGCTAAGCACGTTATAATTATTACCTCATTTGAGCCTCACAATAACCCTGGGAGGTGGGTGCATTTTATTATCTCCATTTTACAGATGAGGAAACTGAGGCAAACAGAGCTTAACTGACCTGCCCAGGGTCATACAATTAGTAAGGGCCTGAGGCCATATTTGAACTCAGTTCTTCCAAGCTTCAGGCCCAGGGCTCTATCCACTGTGCCACCAATGGGATATTTTCCCCCAGTGGAACATATACTCTAGCAGAGCAAGGATTGTTTGATAAATTGTTTAATTGTCTTTGTATCACCACACAGTAGGTGCTAAATAGGGATATGCCGATCAATTGTCATGCACAGAGTTATGTGCTATTTGTTAAAGATGTAGTGGGAAATGGTGTGCGACCTTTGGCAGGAGGTATCATTTTACAGTGGAATTGTGTTTTATAGCAGAAGGGAGGATTCTGGCTGAGCCTGCTGACAAAGGTGACAGTTGGAAAAGATCTATGAAGCAAAAGCTCAGCAATGTCAAGGAGTAGAAAGCTCTGGGCATGTAGACTGATTCTAAGAGAAAAGAAATATATTTAGCCAAGGTAAGTTAATGGAAGCTGTACTGCGTTAAAGGGAAAATCCGAGTGTCATTGCATATGTGACATAGTGATTGCTGTCACAGTCCTGTCAAGGGCAGAGGAGGGGACGGGGAATAATTGTCAGTGGACAGCATTGCCAGCTTAATCAGGTGGACAAAGAAGTCGAGGGGAGTACAACCTGGCCCAAGAGTGGTAACACAAATATATACATAAAATCCTGAACTTGAAACGTGCCCCACCATATCTGTTTAAAATATTTTTTTGCAGGGGGGAAGGCAGGGCAATTGTGGTTAAGTGACTTGCCCAAGGTCACACAGCTAGTAAGTGTATCAAGTATCTGAGGCCAGATTTGAACTCAGGTCTTCCTGACTCCAGGGCTGGTGCTCTACTCACTGTGTCACCTAGGTGCCCCTTAAAATAATTTTAATATGACTGAAACAAGGACAATAGTATTAATAAAGAGAACTTTTAATTTGGTTTATTTATTTTATTCCTAGAGATCTCTTCTTCAGGGTCTTTGTTAGTTACTACCATAGGTATTATTCGTTTGCAATCTTATTTCTGGACTCAGTTATACCACACTTGTTAAAAAAAAGTTTAGGAACAGTTTTACTAAAGTCGATGAACTGGTAATGTTCTGTACTCAACTTACACTATTTATCTGTATTTCCGGGACACTTGAATCCTGGAGCCTTGAAGCCCACTCAGTCACAGCTGCCCTTCTCCACACCTGTTAATACCTAATGGAAACAAAACTAAAGAAGTATGTGAAATCAAGTGGAGTTTGCAAAGGATTAGATACGAATTGATGCAAATAATAGCATTAATGCTGAAATCATGCTATTGACTTCTAATTCCACCATTAAAGGTTCAAAATAGAAGTCTTGAAAGACTGAATTCCTTTAAAAAGTTTTAACTTATTAATAATTATAAATTTATAATTATACATATATAATATATATACATATATATATAATTATCGAATTAACATCAAAATAACAAAATAAAGTTTCGTTTTCCAGAAAACATCTGTTGCTAATTTGGTAATTTGATAATAATTTAATTTAATATGTTTGAAGCTTATTTTTAGGGATCTTGAGTATTCCATAATATGGGAGGCCTTCAGAGTTGATATAGTCATAATCAAAAGGAATATTAACCCTTAAAATGTATTTTTCCTCTCAAGACATCTGTTTTTAGTGTGCATAGCACACTAGTAAAGAACTAAAATGAGTAATCAACACAGGCAATTAGTTCTTGAAAAGTAGATTCTATCAACACAACAGCCACGTTGAGGAAATAACACGTAGCTTCATAAATAAGTCATGTGAGTCATCTACTAATCTTGTATGACTAAAAAACTATTAGTCCTTCCCATATTTACACACAGACAAGGCTCTTTCAATGGACTTGCAGTGCTAAATGATGACAATAAATGTCCTGATATAGATTCAGTTATTATTTGACCAAGATTTAATTGGAGTCAGTTTTTAAGTACTGTCTGACATTTGTGAAGATGATACTACTAAATTACCATCAAGGAAAGAATATATGTGTGTGTATATATATATTTTTCCGTCAGTGACAGTGTTGGATGGGGCCCCATCCCTCCACATACTTTCACACAGTCCCCAACATGAGTAAGGGGATGAATTCATAGGAGGAATAGACAAGGTTAGGAATGTAATGCATGATCTTTAGAAAACTTTTCTCCAGATAAAATTGATTGACTTATAAATCTTCATTTTAACTTTGACGTCATTGACACCATGACTTCAGCAACTAAGCTGAACAACCCAGACTTCACACCTAATGAAGCTGAACATGACTCATATGGCACCTGGCAAGAATAATTCTCTAATATTTTAATAGTGTAACTAGAATGCTTTGTAATAGTTTATCTTCTGTAATACTACTTTAATTATGACTTTGTTGTCATAAAAGGATTTTATACATTATAATATCTGTAACTCAATATGCTCAATGGACTAATACTCTTAATTTCCATGTATAATAAACACGAATATATAGTAGTCATGGATTTGGATCACTGTCAATTCAAATATTCTTTCAGAGCAGGAATGATATTGATTTAAATGAGGTCTGATTATTCCTTGGTAAGTAAAGAAAAAGGAATAAATAGTACTTGGATTAGCCCAAAAACCTATTTACTGACTTAATTTCCCACATAGTATAGTGAATTTGGAGGACCCAGAATGAAGTGAGAGAGAGGCCTTCCTTTTCTTTGAAGATCCCACAGGTGTCCATGTGAAACCTCAAGGTAAAATGGGAAACTTTTTTAGAATACCAGATTAGAGGATTAGAGAGCAGAGGACAATAGATTTAGATCTGGAAGAGGTAGAGTATCTGGCACTTTACAAAGGCTTGTTGACCTGATTTAGTTAGTCCTGTCCCATCTTTTTACAGATGAGGGCTAGTTATGTTGCTTACCTGGGGTCACCAAGGTAGTAAGTGGGAGATGGGAGCTGAACTCTAGTCTTCTGACAGCAAATCCAGCACTCTTTTCACTGGACCATAAAAACAGCAAGGGTCCTAAATCAGGGGTGGGGGAAGACTATACTGGTAAATTGGTCTGCATCTTGAAACCTCCTCTGAAAAAGAATACTGAGTAAATATTTTCAAATTGTTCAATTTTTTTCAGAATCATATTTTTGGCTTTTTGCATTTTTGATCAAACCTTATTTTTGAGATTCATATAATAAAGCAGATAGGGCTGACCTTGGATCAGGATAACCTGGGTTTAAGTCCCCGTCAGACATACACTCACTATGGGACTCTGGAGAAGTAACAGCTTCTCAGCGCTCTCCTCTAGGCAATTCTCTAAGACTATACAAATTTGTGGAGTAGCTGCCAAACTTTCATTAATAGAAGCAATTTCCTCAGGGGGTGTTCCCTACACAAATGAAATCAGAGACCCAGTCCTTATTCTTTTCCTCATTTCTCATGGGCTTCTGAACTTTCTGCCTGTGTGATGAGTCAGGGAAAGATTTGCTCTCTCTGACCACTTACCCCTAATTACATTTTATATTGTGTAACATAATACCACTTTCAAAAAGTGTTATGCTATGGTTGATGTGCTGAATACTAAATTGAACATTTGTGGTTTATAACATCTTTTTTTCCCCCCAAATGATATATGATTAGGAAATGAACATAATTATGTACCTGAAAGAGGATATCCTAGATAAATGAAACATGGATTCCTGGCTGAGACAGGTATCTACACCCTTAGGAAGTTTCATTTCATAAATAAGTCAGCAAATTAGGTCACCAGAAAATTAAATTAGCCAGAATTCCTATTCCCAAACACTGTTGGTTAAGTAAACTGTTGTGTACTTACTGTTATACTCTGGACCCTTGTGTAGAGTTGAAGGTCAGAATAATTCCAATAGTTTCATGAGCAATACATTTTGAAAATCAAGACAACTGATGACCCTCTGCCTGACTTTATGTGATTGCAAGAATGTGAGCTATTAGGACCTTAAGTTTCTGCCACAATAAAATGAAGCGCGTAACCATTTCTGGACAGTTTTTCTGGATGAAATTATATTTCAGCTCCCCACTGCTGTTATTTTTATAAACAAATATAAAATGGTTACTGCTGGTGTAATTATGGGATGCACTTCAGAGACTGATATTGTTACACAATGAATAAGGCACTATATAAATCAGGACATTAGGAACAGCCAAATCCTACATGTGATTGGAGAGCACTTACTCACATATTGTCCTCTCAATGTGAATGAGTAACTACCATTATTGTTAATAGCACTTGCTCATACAAGCATCGAAGAGAAAGGAGCAATCCCCCCTTTTATTGGCTTCCATTTCCCTGTTCTTGGGTAGGTGCCAGCTCTTTGAAGTTTGAAGTAGAAATGCTGGTTTAAATTTGTACCAAATCTCTCTATATCAAGTCCCATGGGATACCGAACAGCAACCATTTACAAGTATTTAAATAATGGGCAAAGGGTAAGGCTGATGGTGGGAATGTTGAAGAGATATCATTATTTGTTGCCTTTCAAGAAGAGAAAATGCTGCTTTTCACAACTGTATTTAAAACTGTGCTGTAAGACCTGCTAAGTGGTTTTCACTATACCTGTTATCAAAAAGAAAAGAAATTTCTAAAACCCAGTGGCCCAATAAGAACAAGAAAAAAAAAGAAAAAGAAAAAAGGAAAAAAAAAAGCCCTTTCTCCTCCATTCAAAGGGTTTTACAACCTGAGGACCTAGATAAAATAAGACTGACAATGTCAATTCTTTTCCTTATGGACAGCAATCCACATCAATTTATCATTATACATAATTCAACATAGTTGACAGCCAGATGAAGACAAGTCATGGACTGATGCTATAGAGACTTAAATTGCTTCCTACTCCAGGAAAAGATGATTCCTTCAAGCCAAAATTTATATTAGTAATGGAACAACCATGGTCATCAGAGCACTTCAATAGAAACCCATCTGCAGAGGTAGAGAGAGAAGGATAGATGCCTAATGTCAGGGTCAGTCCCCTGCATCTGGTGCAATGGATCACTCAAAGCCAGAGGGTTTAAACAAACAGTCCTTTTACTAAAATCATATTCCAATACCCTCAGGTAGAAGCAATTCTCAAGGCAGTTTAAAAGCAGTCCAGAGGATAAAAACAAATAAAAGTTGGCTGTAAGAAGGTTAAAAAGCAATCAGCCAGGAAGTTCCTTGGGTGGTGTCTCAGGAGCTTCCTGCTAAAGTCTCAAAAACTGCTTTTATACTCCCCTCGTGCAAAGGGCCCATAGCTGGATCCCAGATCAGCCTTCCCAGGGGCAAAGTTAACCCCACTGCCCCTGGTCTACACCACAATGTCCTTGCCTGCAACAGTCCTGGGTGGTGATATTGTGGGACTATCTGGTTAACGTACACCCATCCAGTTCTATCTCTGGGCCCAGAACACTTGAATTTCAGGGAATTTTCAATAACAATAACAACTGACATATAATATGGTACTTACATTAATTTTTGAGATTTTCAAACCACCCCTTGAAAAATAAGCTCTTGCTAAATTTGTCACTATTAAAATCCATTTAGGTTATACAGAATACTCTTTGGACCAAATCTGAGGTAGAGGCAAGCAAAAAAGGAGCAAAAGTCCTAGAAGTAAGGGCTCTCTATAATCCCATGAATAAGTTCCTTGTGTGAAGAATAAAGAGGGGGGAAAATAAGAAAATGCCCTAGAAAGAAAGAGAATGGAATGGAAATTGTGTTATAAAACAACACGGTAAAGGATTTAATTTGAATCAGACCTTGTATTTGCTATTACTCACTGAGAAGGTATCTTCTATACTGGGTGGTCCTTTTGTCATAGGACCAGCTTTTAGGTTACAGGTTAACAAGGTTGAGAGCAGCAATAGGTCTTTCTTGGGGAAATTACCTGCATCCAGGATTAAGGTATATAAATCACACATATGGTATTACTCACCAACAACTATGTTGGACATAGTGTTTGAACCCTACCTGAAGCTGTTGGATTTTGTTACTTTGGAAATTTTAGAAGGGCTAAATTAAGTTTATTATTCCCCTCCCACCAAAGTCTGTGGAGGATGTTTGTCTTTAAGGATCTGTCTTTATAATATTGAAAGAATGGATTAACTCCCTGAAAATGTTGTCCTTATTTATCTCTTAGCCACAAACAAGCATGAACCTTTAGATGTGTAGAGCATACATGAAGTGCTAGAATTGATTGACTAATAAACTATTTCTTTCACTGTTTCGGAAACACAGACATTTACACAGTGCCTGGTACATAGTAAACACTGAATAAATTCTTGTTGACTGACTGAATGTCTTTACTGGGAAGATAATAGAAAGTTATAATAATGTTGTAGTTTGTTCTTTTCTCTTTCCTTATATTGGATGTTGCATAGTGGTTCATGTTAGTTAATTACTGGACTTTTATTTAGTTTTATATATGCATTTATTACATGGTATATATTATATAAACTTAAATTGATAGTAAATAGAGGACAGGGAAGAAACTGTAAGGAAATTCATTGTTGTTCAGTAAGTACTTAAATATATTTACATATATACATATTTAAATGTCTGTCTTTGCTTTGACATTTAAATCAAAGTAATTGATTTCTCTGGTATGAAATTTTTAAAGGAAATATTTCTCCTTTATCAATTTTTAAAACTCAAATGGCTCTGTAATTCATTTTCTTGGGGCGGTTTGGTGACACAGTGGATTTTGTAGTGATGAAGACCTGAGTTTGAAATCTGCCTTACTTCAAATCCAGTCTCAGGCACTTACTAGTTGTGTGAGCCTGGGAAAATTATGTAATTTCTCTCAGCCTCAGTTTTCTCATCTATAAAATGAGTGTGATTGCATCTACAATATAGGATTGTTGGTTGTTTTGAGGACTAAAGGAGATTATATAGAGAGATACAGATATACACATATATATGTATATCTTCCTTTGTCAACCTTAAAGTTCTACATAAACTCTAGCTATTATTATTATTATTAATGTGATTATTCTTTTTAGTTAAATATATCGTAACCCATCCATGCCTCCGATCAAATAAGACTTACCACATCCTCCCATCATGCCCCCTTAATAAAGGAAGCCTTTCTCAATTTTTATTGTTATCAGAAGTATAGCAGTGGAACACACATGTCATCCAATGGTTATCATTCATTCCCATGACATGCCCAGCCCACATTTTTGATCATGTATATTTCTTTGAGGGCATCCTTTACTCTGGTTCTTCGTAATTCCTTTACTGTCACATGTTGCAACTGTTCTTGTTCACCATGCATCTGTCCTTTGCTCTTGGATACTCGTTTGAATTCTTCAAAGACTTTTCTAGTCACAGAGGCCAAAGAAGGCCACTTCTGGTTCCCCTCTCCCTGATTCTTTCCCTTAATGCCCCATCCCTACTGCTAATGTCTTTCCCCTGAGATAACCTTTCATTTACACTATGTGTATCATGTACATACAATTTTTTGTATGCTCTCCCCCTCATTAGAATGTGAGCTCCTCCAGAGCAGGGACTATGGTTTTTCTTTTCTTTGTAAACTTAATGCTTAGCACTGTGCTGACATGTAGTAAGCCCTTAATAAATGCGACTCACTGCATAATTTGTGGCAATATAACCATAACAGCAGAATATGGTATTTAAAAAGATGGTCCCTTGTTTCAAGTAGGAATCTGCGAACATTAAAGGAAGTCTGTAATTCCTCATAAGTAATCCAGTCTTCTTTCCTCTTTGCGTATAATTAATTTGTCTTTTGAAGAGTATCTGCATGAATGCTTTAATAGACAAGCCAGATAGGTTGTTATAATAATTGTTTGTCATAGTTTGGACAATAAGCTTTCTTTACCCGGATAAAAACATGAAGTAACTGTGCTGAAAAATAATATATCCGTCTACAGGGAAACTATACCATTTTGCATCACATTTGCAATAAGGGACCCTGGAAGGATAAAAGATATATAGAATGAGGAAAGAAGTGGGTGTTGATGCATATGAAGAATACTATCAGGAATACAATGGAAAGAAAAAAGCTAATGGAGAACTAAAGAAAGCCAAAAGGAGATGAGCAATGCAACAATACAACTATAGTTATAATGGAGTAGGAAAGCAATATATGAAACCAGCATATACCTCTTGCCTACTATGTGCACAGCACTGTGCTAGGTATTGGTGGTGATGGGAAAATAAAAATATTCTTAAAGACAGTATATGGCATTAAGAAGATATCGCATGTATTCAAATAAGTAAATACAAAGTAATTTGAAAAGCGAGAGAGCATTACAAATGAGAAAGGAGAGTGTATCAGGTAGGACTTCCTGGAGGAGGTTACATCTGAGCAAAGACTAGGAAGAAGAAAAGAATTCTGAGATGTAGAATGAAAGCAGAGTGAACACCTGTGGTCATCTATAACGTGAAGAGCATAGGTTTTCTTTCAAACTATATTGTTAGTTCCTTGAGGATAGTACAATGTCATTTCTCTCAAAGAAGTCCAATTCACTAAATGGAATTATTAATAATAAAGAGCTAAATTTCAAGTCAATGATTGGTGGAAATCATATATGAAAAATTAAATGTCCTTCTCTATTCCTGTCTTCCTATAAAAATAAAATTTTCCACAATTCATTGGTATTTGATATAAAGTACTTTGATAATAAAACTTACCTCTGGCAAATTTAACTAGATCAATATTTGCATGATTTAAGTTTATCTTAATTGGGTATCCTGAGACTTACTGCAGGGGGAATATTCTCAGGATGTGCCAATGAGCACTTCCATCCGTTTTCTGTTCTAAAAATTGTATCCAAAGGCAAATTTTCCAACTGTTCCTTTCCTCCATTGATATCACGTTCAGCACTGAAATGCATTACTGCCAAATGTATATTATCCTAAAATGCAAGCCAACTGATATTATGGTCATGGAGATCTAAGAGTTAGCAAATCTAATACTGTACCCTGAAATACCAGAAGGCCTATTTAAGATCATTCCTTTTTAATGCAATGCATCTTTACGTTGCCTCAAATGAGACTAGTTTTAAATTGAAATGCTCTCTATGGTTGGTCAGAACCTCATTCTTTGTGTTGGGGATATCACTCAAGCTCTGATTAGCTTAAGGGCACAAAGAAGCATGCTGGGGGTTTAACCAGCAATGAACATTTGTCCCATCATAAAGCTGATTAAAGTCACAGCCAAGACTCTAATCTTTAGCCTTTACAGAAATCCTAGAATTGATTGAGCAAACTGGCTTGCATATCTAACAGACTTTCAGAGCATGACTGAACCCCTAACAATTTACTTTAATGGGGTATTTATGGTGTTGATCATCACAAAAGGAAAACCACCCATATGGCAATGTCACAGGAAAGGTTACTGGAAGTAGGAGGTAATCATCTGGGAGTAAGTTAGGTGTGCAAGGATTCAAAGGTCTCGTATTTTGATGCCCAGAAGAATGGCTAACATTCACCTGCACCATGAAATCATGCGATATTGCTATTGCTAGGTAGAAATGGACCTTTTAGGAACCACATTAAAAGCAAAAAGGTTCGGGCTGGAGATGGTAGCTTCCGAAATAGGCATCCCTCAGTTGTACCTACGTGCTGTACTTTTCACACTTAACCAGCACTACTCAAAAAGGACAATGTGTATTTTTTTTAATCTAACCTTAAATGTACATGTAAATGTGAATTATTGGGAGACAACACGTTGCAGTGAACAGAGCACCAACTTCAGAATCAAGCAAGTCAGTAGCTCTAACACTTGCTATTGTGATTTCTCCCAGCCTCAGTTTCCTCATCTGTGAGATAAGAGTGTCATTTATGCTACCTACCTTACAGAGTTGTTGTGAGACAAGTATTCAGCGTCATAGCATCACACATTTAGAACTTGAAAGGATTTTAGAGGCCATCGTGTCCAACTGTCTCATTTTACAAATGTGGATACTGAGATCTAGAGAGGTTAATCTCCTTACCTATGGTCACTCACCTAGCAATTTTTTTAATTCTTGAAATGCTTATACATATGAGTAACTATTGGGACTTGAAAAGTCAAGTACCAAAGCTCCACTTTGAGTACTCCAGAGAAGGCCTTTTCCTTTCCACTTAGTGGAAGGTAATATTTTTTGTTGTTATTGTTTGGTTGTTTCAGTCATGTCTGGCTCTCCGTGACCCCTTTCGGGGTTTTCTTGGCAGAGGTACTGGTGTGGTTTGCCATTTCCTTCTCCAGCTCATTTTACAGATGAGGAACTGAGGCAAGCAGGGTTAAGTGACTTACTGTCTTCTAAACAACATTTTTGCTATCAGCTTCTGAGTTTGGTTTTTAGTAGCTGCAGCATGATATTTTTAAAGGTCCCAGCGTCCCTACATGGTTAACGTAAGGATAGCTGCCATACCACAGAGTGAGACAGATCCCCCAAGTGGCCAGAGACTCAAGGCTCAGAGGAAGCCAAAAAACCCCAGAGATAAACAGTCTATCAGACAGATATTCCTTCAGTGGCAGACATATTTCTGTTTTTCCTGTTTCTAATCAGTGCTTTAGTTTTCTCTATTAGGAGGAAAAAATGAAATAGCTTCCAGAGCAGTTGTGTCTTCCTGCCTTTGACATTTTCACTCGGATAGAATGCTTGTTTAGTTCTCTCTGAAGGTTTCTCCTTGGATGTATCTGCCTGATACATTTAACAGTTTCTGATCTGACTATCGTTATTTGTACCCTCCTGGGAGGCTTTTAATCTCCAAGGGTGGAGATTGGTTGTAAAGGTCTATTGTTAGTGAATAACTTATTCTGGAAAAGAAGGAAGGAAGGAAGGAAGGAAGGAAGGAAGGAAGGAAGGAAGGGAGGGAGGAAGGAAGGAAGGGAGGGAAGAAAGGAGGGAGAGAAGGAAGGAGGGAGGGAGGAAGGGAGGGAGGGAAGGAAGGAAGGAGAGAGGGAGGGAAGAAAGGAGGGAGGAAGGGAGGGAAGGAAGGAAGGAAGGAAGGAGGGAAGGAGGGAAGGAAGGAGGGAGGGAGGGAGGAAGGGAGGGAGGGAGGGAAGAAGGGAAGGATGGAAGAAGGGAGGGAGGGAAGGAAGGAAGGAGGGAGGGAGGGAGGAAGGGAGGGAGGAAAGGAAGGAGGGAGGGAAGGAGGGAGGGAAGAAAGGAGGGAGGAAGGGAGGGAAAGAAGGAAGGAGGGAGGGAGGGAGGAAGGGAGAAAGGAAAGGAAGGAGGGAGGGAAGGAGGGAGGGAGGAAGGAAGGAGAGAGGGAGGGAAGGAGGGAGGGAGGAAAGGAAAGAAGGAAGGAAGGAAGGAAAGAAGGAGGGAAGAAAGGAGGGAGGAAGGGAGGGAAGGAAGGAAGGAAGGAAGGAGGGAGGGAGGGAGGAAGGGAGAAAGGAAAGGAAGGAGGGAGGGAAGGAGGGAGGGAGGAAGGAAGGAGAGAGGGACGGAAGAAAGGAGGGAGAGAAGGAAGGAGGGAGGGAAGGAGGGAGGGAGGAAGGAAGGAGAGAGGGACGGAAGAAAGGAGGGAGAGAAGGAAGGAGGGAGGGAAGGAGGGAAGGAAGGAGGGAGGAAGGGAGGGAGGAAAGGAAAGAGGGAGGGAAGGAGGGAGGGAGGGAAGGAGGAAGGGAGGGAAGGAGGGAGGGAGGAAAGGAAAGAAGGAAGGAAGGAAGGGAGGGAAGAAAGGAAGGAGGGAAGGAAGGAAGGAAAAAATCTTTTTACCTCCAAGAGAGACAGGTAGCATACTTCACCTCCTTTAACCTTTAGCTGCCTTTGAGAAGGTTTCAATCCTGTCTTGTGTACTCTAATCTATTAATTAACCAGGAGAGTTTTATTGAAAACTAGAAATTAGGAGCCTTCAGGAGAACACAGACTAAAGAGTCAGGAACTCCATTGTGAAACTCTGGCTGTGCAGATCATTTCAGGTAGGTTGATATAAAAACACTGAGGTATTTGGGGCGGGGGGCTGGCCTAATAAGATTTCCAGCCATGCAACAAAGCAAATGATGGAAGAAAGATTGTGTAAAATAATTTCATTGAAATCATTTTACCCAATCCAGACAAGAGAGGTAAAGGGGCAAACTGATTCCGATGAGACTGTTTTGATAAATCCCTCCCCAGGGTGCAGTGCTCAGGCATTCTCCAAAAGGTTGATCCTGCAGGACTCCCTTTCTTGCTTCTAACTGCCTACTGGGAATATGCCCAGCTTCCTTGCTACAGCCACAAAAGGGTTTCAAGGGAATGTTTTGCTTGTGCAAGTTTACCATCAGCAGAAAAAGGGAAAGGAAGTAGGCAGGAAGATGAAAACACCATTAGGTCCAGCACAGGTCTTAAATCCAAGAAAGGCAAAATGCGTTTTGCAAACACAGAAGGCCTGGTGAGGGAAGAGAACACTGAAAATTCCCTTGGGGGATTCAAATAGTATTTTCTGTGTGGAAAAAATAGCTCGTATCCTCAGGGTATATATGACCTGATACTTCTTGTGCTGTCTTCATTATAGCTGATCATCTGCCTCTGTCTCTTCCAACTTGCTATCTCTAAAGAATAATATCTAGCATTTATATGGCACCTTAAGGTTTGCAGATACAGTGCGCTTTATTTCCTTTGATTCTCACAACAACCCTGAGAAGCAGATGTTATTATTGTTCCCATTTTACAGCTGAGGAAACTGAGAGAGGGATCAAGTGACTTACCCAAGGTCACACAGCTAGTAAGTGTCTGAGGCCTGATTTGAACTCAGGAGGATGAATTTTCCTGACTCCAGGCCTGGCACTGTGCCATCTAGCTGCTCCTGACTTCATATATGTATGACTTTACATGCATACTTGGAGTTCATATCGATCAACCAATAAACATTTATTAAGTACCTACTATGTGCCAGGCACTTTGCTAAGTGCTGCAATAGAAATGAGACCTGTTTGGTTAGACCCAAGTAAGCCAAAAGAGAACACATTATTTTCCCTCCCCCCCCCAAAAAAAAGCCCCATTCCTTTTTCCTAACTTCCCTATAACTTCAACTTAAATGTCATACTTGACTCCTTTATCTATCACACTGCCTCCCTACTCCCTGCCAGATAGAGATATTAAAATCTGCTGCTAAGTCCTGTCAATTCTACCTTTGCAACATCTCTTGAATATATGACACTACTGGCCTTCATCACTTCATGCTTGTATTATTATGATGGCCTGCTGATTGGTCTCCCTTCCTGGAGTCTCTCCCACTCCAGTCCATCCTCCACTCAGGTGCCAAAGTCATCTTTTTAAAGCCATGTTTGATTATGTCACTCCCCTACTCAGTAAACTCCAGGGGCTCCCTGTTATCTCAAGGACCAAATATTAAACCCTCTCTTCAGCTTTTAAAGCCCTTCACAAAGAATCAGAACTTTCCTTTGCATTCCTGCATTTTAGCATCCAGATTAATAGCCAGTGCAGCATAGAGGAGCAAGAAATGACCCTCAGAAGTGACCTTATGATCCCCAGCTAAGCTGTAGCAGAGACAAGAACTCATCTGCCGCCTCTGAACATGAACTTGGTGAGAACAATGTTATGTAGGAACTGACTCTAAATTCACCTTATTCTCTCCAGAGAAGAAAGTGGTATAGGAAAGGATCTACCCCAAAATATTAGAGGTAATGTTTGTACTTTGTTCTTGCTATATCTTCAAATAAATATCCTTTCATAAAAGCTACCAATGTTAAGTAGTTAAATAGAACTGGAGCATTAGTCACTGGCTTCTAGACTCAACCTGAGAGCAATAGAGAACAGAGACGATGTCCAAAGCTCTCGGGCAATGCTAGAAGTCTGAAGAAGGAAATATAATTTGCCTGGCTCCGGGAGAGTGAACCTGAGCTTACTAACCACAGTTGTTTGCATGATGTCTCCCTCATTAGAATGTAAGCTCCACTTCTGAGTCATGTGAACTATAAGATGGAGGACTGGACATTATCTCTGATCCTCATAACCTCTCAATTCTCTCCAAAACAGAAATTATGGGTCAAAGATAAGGCAACTTCAGCTGTATCCATGATCTAGGATACCTAGATTACAAAAGCATGAAAAAAAGCCCAACAACTATGAACTCACTGACCCTGAGCTCACTCAGTACACCTCCTCCATTTCACACATTACCTAATGGAAAGGCTGCACTAGCAAACACAAGGACATAGGCATACCAAAAACCGCACCTTCATACTCTGGACCCCTCTCTCTCCCTTTTTCTGGCTACATGGAGAACCCAGCTCCAGGCTTTGGAATTTGCCTTGTGCTCAGCAGACAGCCAGGTGGCCCGGCTTCTCAAGAGCAAAAACCTGTTGAGGTGCCATAACCCTGTAATGTCGACGCAACAAAGCTCTGAACTGCCTGTGCTAGGCCAAAGAAATAAGGAACAAAGGCAGTGGCACAGGATACCAGGAGAGGATACTGTGTGCAGGGGTAGGGGTGGGGAGAAGGGTGAGGGTATGAATGGTGGCTATGTAAAACTTCATTAAAATGAAAAGAACACAGCATTTAGTTGGAGCCAGTTCTGACCAGCCAAAAGTCACTTGGGACGGAGCCCTAAGCTGGTGAACCATGGATTACCTAACATGAGAGGAGGCTGAGATTCTTTGAGATCCATCCCCCAAAGAAGTTATAATTAGAGAGGAGGGAGTCAGCAAATGAACAATAAGGGAAAACAAGGGGTGAGGGTAAGGGCTGAAATTAGCAGAGTTTTCTGGGAGGTTAAAACTCAGAAGCCTTGAATATAAGTAGATAAATTAACAGGAAAAACAGTTAACCATAGAAGGAAATATGGTCTTCAGATCTAGGAAATGAGTTCAGAAATCTATACTGCAAAGCAAAGGAATATTATTCAATACTTGATGAGAAAGAGGACCCTCTGAAATTTGAGGAGAATATTGAAACACAATATGCTGTTTCCGAGTGGTTTAAAAGAGAAATAAGAATTATGAGAGTAAACCTTATGGCCCACACAGAATGTCTTGAGGACAGGCATTTTGTTTGGTTTTTTTAAAAAATTATATATACCTAGGCTTAACACAGGCTTAACAAAGTAAATTTAATAAATGCTTACTAGCTTGACTTGGGTTTAATGAGTAATATTATATACCACTACTTCAATTCGATGTTCCTTTTCATTCTTCCTTCCTTCTAAAAATGGATAACTTTCCACTAGTCTTCAAATAGCATATACAACATTGTGTTTAACCTATGAGTACTCTGTCCCTGTCCCTGTCCCTGTCCTTCTCCTTTCTCTGCCCAAATGAAGGTACATTTCTATGGCTAAAGGCTGCCTCCTTAACTTTGGGTTTACTGACTAGATTTCATTCCAAAAACCAAGCCTTAAACCCAGTTTACTTGGAGCTCATAGATTGAACAATAGGTCCCTGCCCTCCTAGCCCAGAATAAATGTAAATACCAAATACTAATTGTTTCTCTTTTGGCCAGGAACCCCGAGAGTCTTCCCCTCACAGTTTGATTTTTTTTTTGAGTTTTTGATTAAAGGAGCCATCTTTTGATTAACATCTTAAAGAGGCCTATTCATTGAATGAGCATTACCTCACTCAAAGTGAGAACCTGAAAAGACTTTAGTCTGAAAGGGCCGGGGTCTCCTAAATGCATCCTGGGCCAACTCCAGTCATCCTGATGAATATCTGGCCACTGGACCCAGATGGCTCTGGAGGAGAAAGTGAGACTGGTGACCTTGCACAGCCCTCCCTCAGTCAAATCAAAGTGAACTGAAAGTCATGTCATCATTTCCCTGATGTCATGGTCCTCTTCGAAAACGAAGGACAAACACAACAATGGTTGCATGTGCATGATCCCCTTACTAGAATGGAATTTATCTTCATGAGGCAGGCGCAGAGTCTTACCTAAATTCTATACCTCCCCTTATGTCTAACATAGTAGAGACTTAATAAACATTTCTTGAATATATGCTCTTTTTTATGGACATCTGTGTTTGTGGAGGAACTCAGGAGAAATGGGTACCATTAGAAACATCAGTGGAGCTACGTTGGATGAGGACCAAAGCATTTGGTAATGTCACTTCACCAGGCACAAAGTGGTCTGGTGTGAGCTACTCTATTGACGATGTGTGACAAATCCAACAGAACATATTTTCAATGCTGGCTCTGTGTTCTCCTGCTCTGGAGTATTTGCTATTACTCAAAGGCTTTCTTCCTTTTAACCTAATGATATGAAATAGTAGAAAAAAGAAGGGATGAGGAGAAGTGAAAGGATGTTTGAAGAATTTATATAGAGCCTATTATGTGCCAGGCATGCTGCTAAGTGCTTATTACTATTATCTCGTTTAATCCTCACAACAATCCTGCAAGGTTAGTGCTGTTATTATCCCCATTTTATAGGTGAGGAAACTGAGACAAACAGAAGTTAAATGACTTGCACAGCTAGCAAGTGTCTGAGGCTAGATTTGAATTCAGGTCTTCCTGACTCTAGGCTCAACACCCTATAAACTAGGCCACTATGCTCTTTGAAAGGGATGAATATTGGTAAACATAAACAAGGTTAATACAACAGGCTAAATGAAAATTTAGTGAACCAAATGATCTTAATAAATTATTTGCAAGATTTCTCCAGCAGTATAGAAGTTACTCAAGGGCAAGAAATGATTGCTTTTGTCTTTGTCTTCCCAATACCTGGGATAATGCCTTGTAAATAATAGGGACCTAAAATACATATTTGCTGAATTGAAAATTATGTAACTGTTAGGGCTCTGGACCTGGGCCCCCCGAGAGGGTAGTGAGACGCCAGAGAGTCTGGACCTGCTGACGCGGCAGTGCCTGTGTGGCATCTGTCACGTCAATACCGGGGCGGCTCTAACTGGAGGAGCTCCACCCTCGGGGAGGAACTGGGGAGGAGCCAACCCGAAACACCCAATATAAGGCGCGCCCCAGAGAGGGTCAGGGGGATTTTGTGTAAGATTTCTGGTACGCCATTGCAATAAAACTGCTTGTCGCATTCCGGTGACTGCCTGGTGATTCTCCTCTCGCGTCCCCCGGGAGGAGCCGGAGACGTCCGAAGACCCATGGGCAGGGTGAGTGTGAGGCGGTAGTCGGGGAGTACGGGGTGCTATTGTGGGGCACACCCGTCCGGCCGCCGACAGCTGGCGCCCAACGTGGGGCATCCCTGGCGGGCTCGGACGATGAGGAAGAGAGAAATCCCGAGCCGAAATCCATCTACCCTTGGGAGGTTTTCAAGCAAGGCAAAGAGGACTTCCCATGTCCCCCTCCGAGGGAGGAATTGTTAGAAGCCCCAAAAAAGAAGGAAGGGCAGAACTCCCTAGGCAAAGGAGGTGCTCCTTTACCATCCCGGCACCTCTTAGAAGAGGGAAAAGAGGAACAGGCAAGATGGCGTAAGTGGGAGGGAACTCATGAGCCCAGGGAGAAGGAGGAAGCGGCCGCCGCCCTAATGGCGGAGATGACGCTGGGGCCGTGGAAAGGCTTTTCGTTCAGTACAAGGGGTGCGGCTACAGCCCGGCCCCCACAGAGCCTGCTTTCCTTCAGCCTACGCCAGGCTGTGAGGGACGGGGAGGACATAGATTGGGCAGAGTGGGACTCCCCGATGGCACTACCGGTGCTCATAGAGAATCCAGGCGCTGTGGATGAGGACAGATATCACCGACCTGTTCCCTTTAAGTTCATTAAAGATCTAAAGGAGGCAGTCCAGAAGTATGGCCCAGGCTCAGCCTATGTTCAAAAGGCTTTAGAATCATCTTGCCTTACGCTCCCCTGGACGCCGTTCGATTTTCAGGAGGTTGCCGAGGCGATTTTTGAGCCCGCTACGGCAGTAGCCTTCAAGGCTTACACCCGTAGGGAAGTGCAGAAATTTATTGCAGAGAATAATGTTATGGACGAGCAAGATGCCTTAGACATGATCTTAGGACAAGGGCCTTATGTGTCCTTACAAGACCAGTTAAATTATGACGAAATGGTACGGAGGGCGGTGAATACCTGCCATCTTAAGGCCCTCCGAAAATTAGGCACTCCTGGGAGCAAGGTCTCTTTGACTTCCCTCAAGCAGAGGAATAATGAGGCACCCCTGGATTTTGTTAGCAGGGTGCAAACAGTAGTTCATGCCACCTTCGGCAAAACGGGTGCGGCACCACCCCTAATAGTGCAGTTAGTGAAGGAAGGGCTGTTACCGCAATATCGTGCAGCGCTGACATCACTGTCACCTGATCCCTCCCTTGATCAAATTATTGAAAAACTGATGGATTTACCAAACCCAGACCCTATGACTATGATGGCTTCATGCCTGGAAAAACAAACCCAGTTGATGGCACTGTGGGGGGAGAACGGAAGAAAGCTTACTTGCTACAACTGTGGGAGAGAGGGACATATGAAGAAAGCTTGCCGTGCATCGTATACTCGGTGCTACTCCTGTGGCAAATTAGGGCATATAGCCAAGCACTGTTCTTCCACTCATAGGCAGCAGGGAAACGGGGGGAGGGGGTCCTCTCTAAGGTACAAGGAGGGCCCCCAAAACCTCCTACTTGGGCTCCCCTTTCGTCCCGTATAGGGGGTGGCTGGGGCGATAGGGCAGCCCCTATCGCCGAGTAGATCGTAAAATCTTTAGGGTCTAAGAATGTGGGGTCCGTTTTATGGTAAGAGGCCATTTGCTGGCCCACCAACCCCCATTTCTGCGGATCTACCCCCGTGTGTTCTAACCACGGACTAACTACCCAAACTTTCTCCACCCACTCTCTACATGCTCTTATATGAATTCTAACGCCTTGCTCCTTACAGACCTTATAGATCTGGCAGGCGAGTACGCCTTTGTCCTCCGGCTCAACGCGGGCTTTACAGACCTTCGGTCCCATCGTCCCAAGGGCTCAACCTGTCTCCTTGGGTCTGCCTGGTCTTCCGCTCCCCTTGTCTAATGGGAGCAGGAGCGGCCTCACTGGTAACGCCCCACGTTGGGCGCCAGCTGTCGGCGGCCGGACGGGTGTGCCCCACAATAGCACCCCGTACTCCCCGACTACCGCCTCACACTCACCCTGCCCACGGGTCTTCGGACGTCTCCGGCTCCTCCCGGGGGACGCGAGAGGAGAATCACCAGGCAGTCACCGGAATGCGACAAGCAGTTTTATTGCAATGGCGTACCAGAAATCTTACACAAAATCCCCCCGACCCTCTCTGGGGCGCGCCTTATATTGGGTGTTTCGGGTTGGCTCCTCCCCAGTTCCTCCCCGAGGGTGGAGCTCCTCCAGTTAGAGCTGCCCCGGTATTGACGTGACGGATGCCACACAGGCACTGCCGCGTCAGCAGGTCCAGACTCTCTGGCGTCTCACTACCCTCTCGGGGGGCCCAGGTCCAGAGCGCCCCTAACATGTAACTAAAGCTATTATCTTTCCTTTTATTTTGAAATGATGTCAAATGGCATCTCCCTAGATTTTGGGGGGAGTTTTTTCATGTACCTGTGAAGATACAAAACACCTATTCCCCAATTTATTCTGACATGTGTTTATTAAATGCCCACTATGTATAGAACACTATGGTAGGCTCTGGGGATGATACAAAATTTGAATTAATGTTTGTGCCCTCATGTAACTTGTAGTTTACTATGGTAGAAGAGCTCATTAGAGGTTCCCAAACTTATTTGGCCTATTGCCCCCTTTTAAAAAAATTGCTTAGTGCCCTCTGGAAATCGACTTTCTTCAACTCTTTAATGGTTTTTTGAAATTTGCATCATTTCAAAAAATATAAAATATCTTTTTAAAAGAATGGCACATCTTAAATTTGATAATTAATTGTAAATTTCTGTTTTGTTCCAGCATTGAAATTTTGATGACACAACATTGTATCATGTAATTGTAGAGTATCATATTGTAAACAAGTCATTACACACACATATTCCTGCTGATGCATGCTGAACTTTCCGACAATGAGCAACACGCTTGCCTGCCAACACTTGCTTGTTAAGACTTGTTGGTGGACTTGACCACTGATAGGTTATAACTTGCATTTTGTGTGTTTATTTGGAAAATAATGTAATCACTATGACTTTAACTCTGTTATATAATAGTTGAAACATATATGAATAGTTTTTTTTCCAAATTTTCTTCTCTTCTTTCCTTATGCCTCCTCTGCCCCTCTGTTTTTATTCAATGCCCCACCAATTGCACCCGAGGCTACAACCCCTCCCCCCCCCCCACCATTCCAGTGCCCCCAGAGGCAGTATCACCCACTTTGGGAATCTATGCATTAGAGGACCCGCGATAAAAGGAGGTTGGTCTGTCCTTTTCTTTGAGTATCTTTTGCAAATGTGCCCTGTCAATCATAGAGCAGGACAACCCTATATATCTTTGTTACTCCTGAACACATGGAATCTCTGAGTCTAAGAGGACCTCAGAGATCTTTATTCTAATCTGTTCTGAAACAAAAAAGTGGTGATCCAGCCTTTGTGTGAAGATCTCTAGGATGATGTAACCCACTATTTCTAGAGACAGCATGTTTCAATTTTCAGGTGGCTCTAATTTTTAGCAGGTTTTCTTTATAAAAACCAGAAATTCCTTCTCTGTACCTCAATCCATTTCTCCAGTTTTCTCTCTCTTGTATTTCAGGGCATTACTTTAGCTGTTTTTAGCTGAAAAAGCCTCTAGCTACCCTAACCCCTTGAAAGTCCATTGTTGAAAAGGTTTTCATTTGTAATTAAACAAAGAGGTTCCTGTCTATCAAGTATTCATAAGGATAATGTACATATGTGCCTTTTATCATGGAAATAAAAGTGATTAACAGGGATGAATACATGCAGCCAGTCTTTTCTAGGGGAATGATATGTCAGTTATCTTTAGCACTATTTTATAACTTTTTTCCAAAAAGGAGATTCTGTCCTTTTACCTCAAGGTGGCTGATGAAAAGAATACTTGCAAAGCACACGTCTCCACTTTTCTTCAGCAAATGTTTTAAGGTAACACACTTTCTCATTGTTAAAAGTATGATCAGTTTTGATGATGACAACCCCTCTGGGTAGGTTATGGGTATGCATTCTAGCTGAATTGTACCTAAGTCCTAAATAGTCAAGTTGATGCCCTGTGGGTCTATGCCTGATGTCCTTCCTCACAGTTAGAAACAGAGTTGCTTGATGATTTAGTACAAAGCTCCCTAAACATACAACATTCAATAGCTCAGGCATCTGTGTGAGCCTTACTGAGGCCAAGGAGACTGAGGGGTTTTAATTTGTGTATATTCTCCAATGATTTACATTCCAGAAAGCACATTGTTCTCTGAGTCAAATTCCTCCAGATCTGTATTTCACAAAATCAAAGAACAAGTGTTCTGTTAGCAGTGGGGTAACATAGTCTTGGTTACTAAGACTGGAAAAAGATTCATTAGATCATTCAGTTTTACCTCCAGGTAGTACTTTCTTTAGATGCCAAAAAGCATTTTGGCTCCCTGCTTTCTTACAGTTTTGTGAGGTCAGGCATTTTAGTCATACCGTGTGCAGAGAAGGCTTAAAATGGAGCCACCTCTCTATCATTGCTGAAGGAGAAAAGAACACATAGATAACCTTCCTCCTAAGACCTCCTGAAAATAATTTGTCTCCCAGTAACTTTTACTTAGCAGAATCGATAAAACGGATGTTCTCATCTCGTTTCCCTGCCGATGTAGGGAAGATGTAGTGACAACCTGAAAAATGTTCCCAAATAGACTATGAAATGGAATGAGGAGAAGGAGAGAGCTTGGATAATTGTTTTTAAATGGATCATCTTACCCTATAAAATAATTAACTAACTGTAGAGGAAAACGTCTGTAGATAATAATGAACAGAGAAATAAGCCAAATGATGTGAGCCTTCCTTTTATTCTTTCCATGGTGACTTTCCTGCTCTATCTTTGCCCTCACTGAGTCACCCTCTCATCTGACCATCTTTTGTTCCTCTAGAATCTCAGAGCTGGAAGAGAACTCAGAGGCTATCTAGTCCAGTCCCTACCTGGACAAAAATACACTCCCCCTTCCCAATAATATACCTGACAAGTAGTTACCTGGCCTATGCTTAAAGATCTCCTGAGAGGTGGAACTTGTTACCTCCTGAAGCAACCTATTCCATTTTAGGAAGCTTTTTTCTTACAATCAGTCTGAATCTGCCCCTTTTTTCATAAGGAGCAGTTTAGTGCTAAAAAGGGCAGAAAAAGTACTTTTGTGTAAAGAAAATGATTTGTTAACTGTTAAAGGATGTAGAATATTATAAATAAATATTTTGATGCTTGAAAAGAGTAGAAAAAAAACTTTGGCTTAATAAAAAACTTTCCAATGAAATTTGAGCATTTGAGAATAGAAAATAAACTGTGACATAACGGAAATGCTTAGATCACCTTATGAGAGATAGAGGATGATGCTTTGTATAGGAACAATTTGATTGTTTAATGGGACAAAGGAAAAAATCCTTTATTAAAATCTGGGGAAAAAATAGTACAACCATTTGTAAGGTAAAAAAGGAAATGAAAAACTGTTGAGAGCTCTTAAGCAGTGAGGCATTGTGGTACCTCAGCTCATTTGCATATAGCTGCTTCAAGACTAAAGAGAGTAAAACTTAAAAAAATGAGAAATCATGTATCTATTTGGAGACTGAGGAATGATGGGAAAAAGACTTACAACTTACTCAACTGCATATACTCTCTGAAGTGCAGTGATATTGGCCTCCTTGTGGTGCCTCACACCTGATTCTAATTAAATGCATTTTTCACTGGCTGTCTACTATTACTGCAACTCTTTCCGTTTCCCCCTCCTGTTTCTAAATTCTCAGGCTTCTTTCAAGTCCCGGGTAAAAGTCCACCTTCTACAAGGAGCTTTTAAAAAAATTCTCGTTAAAGCTAATGCCTTCCTTCAATGACTTGTCTCCAATTTATCTTATTTGTCTTTAGTGTACATAGTTGTTTGCATGTCATCTGTTAGACTGAGCTTCTGGAGGGCAGGGGTTGCCTTTTGCCTTTTTTTGTATCTCAATGCTCAGTGCAAAACCTGACACATAGAAGGTGCTTAATAAGTGCTTATTGAATGATTGGCTAATACAGGAAGTTTGGTGAGTTGTCATGTTTTATGTGAAAGTGAGTCACTGAATGCCAGGAGACTAATTAAATAAAAGGCATAAATGAAAGGTATAAGAGATAGGAGGTAGGAGACTGAAGCTGAAGATTAGGTAATGGCAGGAAAAGAATACCCTGCACTTTCCTGAAAGCAGCTGTTTGGGGCATGTTCAAAAGACCACAGCATTAACAATATATAAGAGGACTTTGGCTCCAAGCTCCTGATTGGCTGAAGAAAGAGGGCAAGTTTGAGTAATTGCTCTTTAGCACCACCTACAGTTTAAGGTAGGTTAAAGCCTTTCAGAAATATCTTGACATTTTCTGCCCCCCACCCCGCTCCAGTGTGAGGGCAAGTAGGTGGCCCAATGGATGGAGGGCCAGGCCTGGAGTCAGCAAGACCTGAGTTCAAATCCGGCCTCAGACACTTACTAGCTGTGTGACCCTGGGCAAGTCATTTAACCCTGTTTGCTTCAGTTTCCTCATTTGTAAAATGAACTGGAGAGGGAAATGGCAAACCATTCCAATATCTTTGCTGAGAAAATCCCACATGCAGTAATGAAAAGTTGGATATGACTGAACAACAACGGTTAGTTTGAGAAGGAAAAAAAGGAAAAGGAAAGACACTGCTACTTTTCTTTATAAGAAGAGTTAGTTAGGCTAATCTCCCTTGTTCAAATAGTCAAACAGAGCTGTTTCCTGGGAGCTCAGTGGTTCTCATCGCACAATATCATCTTGAGTGAATAATTCGATTCAACTCAATAACATTTATTAAACACCTCCTACATGTCAGACCTAAGCCCCAGGGATACAGATAAGAGAAAGAAAAGCAATCTTTGCCCTCAAGAAGCTTACAATCCTATGGGGGAAGACAAAACGTGGAAGGAAGCTGGAAAGGAAGTTGGGGAGGGTCACTAGAAGACATCATATTCTATGGAATTCAAAGCAAGTACACTTATCCCTTCCACATCTTGCGGGTTAGGGGCCCAGTGCCCCTCAGATCTGAAAAATCCACATAAAATGTTTGGCCCTCCCCTTGTATCAGAGAAGAAGTTTGATTTTTTTCTTTTTCTTTTATGGAGTGTTTACAGTACCTTATTGTAAAATTTGAATTGAGTATTTTGTTATAGGCTGTATGTTGGTCAATGTTAGGTAAAAATACTTTTTCTGTCTTGTCTGCTGGCCTTCACGTATCATCTGTGGCTTCTGCAAAACTCCATACCCCTCCAAAAAATTTCATGTGATTTCTTATGCCAACCCCAAATATATCAAAACTGTGATGGGGAAAATTGAGATATGGAAGGGATAGTTGTACAGCTGCAGACAGGAAACAGAGAGTGAGTGGGAACATCCACTTCCCTGCCCTTCTTATAAAGGAAAGATTTGGGAGGAGTTTAGTGCAGTCAGAGGGAACAGAGGCTGAAGAAACTGGGAAGATATTGAATATCCAAAGCTGAGTAAAATAGAATAACTGTCTGGTCTGGTTTGGTCTGTATATCCCAGAAATTGCCAGCTGGATAAGCTTTTCAGCTCAACCCCCTTTTAAGGGTTGTTATAAGTGGAAAGAGCTTATGACTGTTGTGTCAATTTGAATTTGGAAGAGAAGATTAGTCCAGATGAAAAGCAAGGAGAACCAATGCACAAATAGTTAGCAGAGAAGTGGTTTTGTGCGGCATGAATGTTCCTGAATAGTTCGATGAAATCAAAACCTGTGGTTCTGGTGCAAAGCTGTGAGTTAGCTCAAGAACATGGATCATACTCCTTCATATACTTACCTATTCTCCCCCGTAGACACTGAATGTGTTAGTAGGAGAGTGTGACGCAGGTTTAGCTCTGAATTGTGTTATGTTTTGTTCTTCATGCACTTGCTTAATATATGAATACAAGGAATATTATTATTTCTATCGCCTTATTACTAAGTAAATGGTTATACTTAAGATTTAAAAGTGACATGACCGTAAGTAGCTAGTTTGGGTAAAGAGAAATGCATCAGTTAGAGCTTAATAGGTAAGCTGGTGAGTAAGGAGAATATAATTCTCCTGCAATAGGGTTACTGCAAGGGCTCTGAAAGATTCCGAGTGTAACTGTGTGACAGCATCTTTCTTTGGAAACCTGGACTCACTTCTGTGAAAGCAGGATGGAATAAGTCAGCTGACCCAGATATGAAACAGGTGTCTGTGGGCTTAGGTGAAAATGTGAAGTCCTACATATTGCATATGGACACCTCATAGGCACCATACTCATCATTATACTATCACCCCAGCTCTATCAGGCTTTCCAATATCAGCTATTTAATTAAGCAACTCAGTTCCAAACTATCTCATACTCTCAAGTCCCTTGCTCCCTTGCCCTCCTGTAACTCACTCACACCTTGCCAAACCCTAACCCTGGATTACTCCCACCATCTGCCTCCTCTGCTCCTATGTATATGCTACTGAATGGAGCTAGAGGAAGTCACACAACTGTGTAGACTGATCCCAATACAAATTTTATTGTTATACTAATTAATGTTATGTTATTTACTATTAGTTGTGTCTTTACTGCACTTTGGGAACCATTTTACTTTCCCTAATGCATCCTCTATTATATTTCCTATAGTGGCTATTACAGACCTTTTCTTTTTTCTCAAGCTTCCCACATTACTGCCTACTCCTACCCTCTCAGCTAAAGATCTTTCCTCATATTGCACTGAGAAAATTGACACAATGAATGTCCTCTTTTCTTCTTTATGGCTCAAAACATCTTGATAATTTACCTCATTCTATGCTCTTTCACTCTGATGGTAAAATGGCCCTTATCCTTACCAAGTTCAACTTCTCCACATGTTCCTTGGATGCCATTCAGATTCCCTTTTCAATACCACCCTTATCTTCAGTCTCTCTTTATCTACTTGTTCCTTCCCTGCTTACTACAAAAATGGCCATCTCTCCCATAGTTAAAACAAACAAAAAACAAAAACAAAAAAGAGACTCTGACATCTTTTTTTACTGACATCCTATATTTCACCTCCAATTCTCAATGAGATGCTTAAAAATAAAATAAAACAAAACAAAAAATTCCATTATCCACACACCACTTAACATAGTATATGATAACTCATAGGATGCACTTAATAAATCCTTATTGACTGGTTGATTCACTATCCTGGTTACCTTCCCCAAGATTCTCTCCCAACTTATTGATACTTTCCTTGAAATGTGGTAACAGTACTAGACATCATACTCATATTTTATATATGGTCTTCATGGGGCAGAGTACATTGGGACTCTTGCTAGAAAATTCTGGAAACTAAATCTTTACTAACAAAATCTAACGTTCCATAACATTTTGTTTGTCTGACAGATGACACTATGGAATCATTGAGTTTTCTGCTTACTAAAACACCCAGATCTTTTTCAGACAAAATTCTGATTGTTCCTGACTCTCCCATTTTGTACTGGTAAAGATGATTCTGTGAAACCTATTTAAGACATTATATTACGTTGACTAAATCTAATATTTTATTATTTAAAATGTGTTATATTTAGCCTGGTAGTTATCTCAACCATCAAGACGTTTGTGTCCAAAAGACTTTCTAAGTTTGTATCAAACCATCAACAACTTTGATTTGGATCTAGTCATTCAATCAGGGTTGTAGCTTATTGACTATACATTGTGATCTAGCCTATATCTCACCATCTTGAATAGCAAGAATAGCATGAAACACTGTTAAATTTTTTGCTAGAATCTAGGCAAATTACATATACAGCATTTTCCTATATTCATATCAGAACCTTTTCCAAAAAAGGAAATTAAATTAGCTTGGCTTGATCTGTTTTTGATAAATCCATGCTGGTGCTCTGTGGTCACTGCTTCCTTTTAAGATGTTTACTAACCACCCATTAATAAGTTTTAGAACTTTGTCAGGAATCAATGTCAAGTCTGCTGGCCTATAGAATAAAGAATCCCTTTTTTAAAAAAATTGGGTCAACATTGGTCCCATTCCAGTCCTGTGGCACCTCTCCCATTCTCTACAGTTTTTTTTCAAATATCTCTGAAAATGTTTCAGTAATACCATTTGTCAGGTCTTTCAACACTCAAGATGTAGTTACTGGGGTCATGGTGACTAGAACTTGCCAAACATAGCTAGATGGTTTTTTTTATCATCACATCCATTTTGTACCATCTCCCTAGCATTCACTTTTGTTTAGTCTTTTCCAGACCAAAAATTATTCTCTTTGTTAGAAAAATCAGAAACAAAATAAGAGTTAAGTAGCTTTACTTGCTTTTCGACATCAATTGTCATCATCCCAACCAATATGAGAAATTGCGCTATCCTTTTTATTTAATTCCTCTTTTCCCCACATAAGTTTAAAGATTTCTGTTGTTGTTGTCTGTAACATTCCTTATCAGCCTTGGTTAATTCTGAGCTTTAAAGATCTTCTTTCAATTCATATATAGTATGTTACACTTTTGTATTGATCCTCCATTACTTGCTTTTACTTTCATTTTGTGTTCATCTGTTTTTAAAATCTAAGATGATCAATGAATTTCTAGTGCTTCTGCATCAGATTTTTTTCCCCTGGCAATTGGTATTGTTTCTCTTGGTATTATCAGAATTTCATTCTGAAGAGCATCCTATCTCTACTGGACTAAATTGATCTGTAGAATTTTAAGCCATATGATTTTACCTACCCTTTCTCTGAACCCTTAAGATCTGTTCTCCTGAAAGAGACCCCAAAATGAAAATTCCAGGAATATTATAATCAAATTCCAGAGTTCACAGGTGAAAAAAAATATTGCAAACAGTCAGAAAGAAACAATCCAAATACTGTGGAGCCAGAGTCAGGATAACACAAGATTTAGCAGCTTCCACATTAAAGAATCACAGGCGGTAGGGTAGGTTGGAATATGGTATTCTGGAGGGCAAAGGAGCTAAGATAAGAATCAAGAATCACCTACCCAGCAAAACTGAGTACAAACTTTTAAGGTACAAAATGGATATTTAATGAAATTGAGGACTTTGAAGCATTCCTGATGAAAAGACCGGAGCTGAATAGAAAATCTGATTTTCAAATTAAAGTCTCAAGAGAAGCATAAGGAGGTGAACATGAAAGAGAAATTGTAAGGATTCAATAAGGTTAAACTATTTACATTCCTACATGGGATGATATTTGTAACTCCTAAGGACTTTATTGTTACTAGGGCAGTTAGAAGGAGTATACAGAGACACAAGGCATGGATGTGAGTTGACTATGATGAGATGATATCCAAGAAAATAAAGTTAATGGGTGAGAAAGAGGGAGGCACTAAGAGAAGGGAGAGGGGAAAGGTTGAATGGCGGTAAATTATGTCACATAGAATAGGCATAAAAGAGCTTTTGCAAAGGAGGGAAAGATTAGGGTATATTTGGAGAATCCTAGTAAACCAACTAAAAAACTAGTGAAAATAACGAACAACTTGAACAAAGTTGCAGGATATAAAATAAACCCACATAAATAATCAGCATTTCTATTTATTACAACAAAGTCCAACAGTAAGAGATAGAGAAATTCTATATACAAAACTGTGGACAATATAAAATATTTGAGAGTTTATCTGCCAAGACAAACCCAGGAACTATGTGAACACAATTACAAAACACTTTTTACACAAATAAAGTCAGATGTAAACAATTGGAAAAATATTAATTGCTCATGGCTAGGCCTAGCCAATATAATAAAAATAATTCTACCTAAATTAATTTACTTACCCAGTGTTGTGCTGATCAAGCTATCAAAAATATTTTATAGAACTAGAAAAAACAATAACAAAATTAATCTGGAAGAACAGTCAATGAAAAAAAATGTGAAGGAAGGTGGCTTAGCTGCTCTGGCTATCAAACTGTATTACAAAGGGGTAATCATCAAAACAATCTGGTATTGGCTAAGGAATAGAGTGGTGGATAATAGTGGTGGAATAGATTAGGTACATTATACACAGCAGTAAATGACCATAGTTAGCTAATGTTTGATAGCCCCAAAGATACAAGCTTTTGGGACAAGAATTCACTATTTGACAAAAATTGCTGGGAAAACTGGAAAACGGTTTAACAGAAACTAAGTATAGACCAGGATCTCACACCATATACCAAGATAAGATCAAAACAGGTACATGATTTAGAAATAGAGAGCGATACCATAAGCTAATTTGGATAACATGGAATTGTTTATTCATCAGGTTTACAGATAAGGGAAGAATTTTGACCAAACAAGACATAAAGAGCATTACTGGATGTAAACTACATTAAATGAAAAAGTTTTGCGCAAAAAAACCCAATGCAGCCAAGATTAGAATGAAAACAGAAAACTGGGGTAAAAAAAATTACAGCAAGTTTCTCTGATAAAGGCATCATTTCTGAAATACATCAAGAACTGAGTCAAATTTATAAGAATACACATCATTTCCCAACTAATGAATGGTGAAAGGATGTGAATATGTAGTTTTCAGAAAAAGAAATCAAAGCTATCTGTAATCATATACTCTAAACCACCATAGATTAGGGAAATGAGAATTAAAACAACTCTGAGGTACCAGCTCATATCTATCAGATTGGCCAATATAACAGGAAAAGAAAATTACATATGTTGGAGGGGATATGGGAAAATTGGGACACTAATATACTGTTGGTGGAGTTGTCTGATCCAACTATTCTAAAGAACGATTTGGAACTATGTCCAAATGGCTATAAAGCTATATACCCTTTGACCCAGCAATAGCACTACTAGGTCTGTATGCCAGACATTTAAAACAACAACAACAAAAAGGGATACGACCTATATTGACAAAAATATCTGTAGCAGCTCTTTTTGTGGTGACAAAAAGATGGAAATTGAGGGGATGCCCATCAACTGGGGAATAGTTGAACAAGTTGTGATGTATGATTGTGATGGAATATTATTGTGTTATAAGAAATGACAAACAGGATGGTTTCAGAAAAAACTGGGAAAATTCATATGAGCTGATGATGCAAAGTGAAATGAACAGAACCAAGAAATATTTTACACAGTAACAGCAATATTGTACTATGATCAACTATGAATAACTTATCTATTCTCAGCAACACAATGATCCAAGACAATTACAAAGGATTATGATGAAAAATGTTATCCACCACCAGAAAAAGAACTGATGGAGTCCGAATGCAGATTGAAGCATACTTTTTTTTAACTTTCTTTAATAAATCACCGTTGATTAGAGAAATACAAATTAAAAGAACTCTGAGAAATACCTCTCAGAAATGACAGAGGCTGGAGAGCATAAGAAGAAATAGATACACAAATAAGCTATTGGTAGAGTTGTGACCTGGTCCAACCATTCTGGAGAACAATTTGGAACAATTACAAATGGGTCATAAAACTGTGCATACCCTTTGACCTAGCAATACCATTACTAGATCTGTACCCCAAAGAGATGGAAGAAAATGGAAAAGGACTTATGTGTAGAAAAATATTTATAGCAGCTCTTTTTGTGGTGGCAAAGAAATTGGAAATTGAGGGGATGCCCATCAATTGGGGAGCGGCTGAACAAGTTGTGGCAAATGGTTATGGTGAAGTACTATTGTGCTATAAGAAATAATCGGGGCGGGGATGGTTTCAGGAAAAAAAAAAACATGGCAAGTCCTATAAGCACTGAAGCAAACTGAAGTGAAAATCAGGAGATCACTGTGCACAGTGGCAGCAACATTGTAATGATCAACTGTGAAAGACTGTGCTACTCTGATCAATACAATGTTCCAAAATAATTCTAAATGATTCAAGATGAAAAAATGCTATCCACCTCCAGAAAGGGAACTTATGAACTCTGAATATAAATTGGATTATAATTTTTTTACTTTATTTTTGTCATGTGGTTAATATGGAAATATGTTTTACATGATTTTTCATATGTACAATTAATTGATATCATTTTGCTTGCCCTCACAGTGGGTAGGAGAGGGGTGAGAGGGAAGGAAATAATTTGGAAGTCACAATTTAAAAAGAAAAGAATGTTAAATAAGTAACAAATACAGATATCTTAATTCATATGGGAGGCTAAAAATCATCTTGCAGAATTAATTGAATGAACAAACAGCTCCATGGTTATAGAATATACACTTTAGGAAGGAGAGATGGGAGAAGAGGGATACTAAAAGGAAGGTTTAGTTATATTCAATTTTCAAGGTTCTTCTGACACTACTTAGTAAGCTATTTTCTTTAGTAGATTTGGGCATTTCATATTTATTTGACCTTTTCCTGATTCCAGGAGAAATGAATCCATTTATGTAATGTCAAAAAAGAGAAATTTTCTACAAAAATCTTTTTTATTGAGCCAGTTGTTTTCTCTTTCTTGACTTGGAAGGAGACTAATTGAGGTGAACAAGACTCTGAAATTTGAACCCTAGATGCCTTTTAATTTCCAGCCCATGCACAGGGGTTTGGGTCCTCCTAGGGATGGTACAGAAATAAATCCAAAGATGGAAGTAGTGAGAACTTGTGGTCACCAAAAACACTTATCAAGTAATTTTTAGATATAAAATACTAAGGTAGGAACTTGGGGATATAAAGTAAGATATAGAAGATGGCAGAGAGAGAGTGGAAGAATTTTTCCCTAGCTCACCCAGCACACCACCTCCACAATTATCTAGAAAACTAGCCAGATCAAATTATGATTGGGAAAGCCAAGAAAACTTCGCAGTGAGTCCTTTTTTGCCTACTGTGGTTTAGGAAGGGAGAGAGAGAGAGAGAGGGAGAGGGAGAGGGGGAGAGAGAGAGAGAGAGAGAGAGAGAGAGAGAGAGAGAGAGAGAGAGAGAGAGAGAGAGTAGGGGGTGTCTTTGGACATTGGTACAGGAGATGGCCAGGAGTATTCAAGGTGGCAGCTGAGGTAGGGAGCATTCCAATGCTCTGGGACAGTCTTTCCTGACTCTCTTTGGGCTAAGTCAGGAAGCACTGGAGCAGAAGGAGATCCAAGGGGATCCCTGAATAGGAATGCAGGATTGAATGGGTGCCATCTGTTAGCTCTGATGCCCATTTCCCAGTTGTGGGTCATGGGTTCACAGAGGATAGAAGAGGTCTCAAGGGAACACGGGCTCACCCTAACTGGATCCTGAGGAAGGAACAATTTCCAGAAATTCAGCTGTGGCTCTGAGCCCAGGAGCAGAGCAACAGCCACTCAGTTCTGACCTTCAGCCCAGCATCTAAGCCTGTAGAAAAATAACCAGGACGGGAGTACCAGACCAAAGGGGAGTCAACAGTTCAGTCACTCCCAAAATGAAGAACCTCCCAGTAGGCTATCAGTGACTAAGTCCAGCAGCAGTCTGCTGAAACTCAACCATGCATAAGCCAACAAACCCAAACCCAGGTCAGGAATTTGCAGTACTCAGACCAGGAATGTAATCAACAGACAGCTTCAGATCAGACTAATTTGGCAGCATTGAAAGCTAGCAAGCCCCCAGACTGACCTGTGAAAGCAGATAGATAAGTAATTATACTGGAATGGAGTGTGTGAAAAGTACAGAAGACAGCTCCTACAATATCAGGGTTTAGGACATAGGAGGGGGTAGTACCTGTTCTGGGCATCAAGAGCAACAGCTCTTGTTGGGGGTGAAAGCTGATCCCTGTTTTATGGTTGCTACCTAATTAGGAACACACAACAAATTTCATCATATAACCACAAAAGATAGCCCCAAGGACCGTGGGCCAGCTCCTGCAATGTGCAAATATTCTTTGACATTTGTGCCTCCATTTTTTAAGTATCCTCTCAAGAATGCTAAAAAGAAGGCAGAATTCATGTTGCAGTTAACCATTGACACTCTAGGTACCAAAAATCTTTAATTAATTTAGAACTAAGTCAAGAACACACATGAAACAATCTAATTGTTCATTCTTATACCCTAGACAATTGCATAACATGCACAATGTTAAGATTAAGCCTTCGGTACAAGAATTATATCTCTATAAAAAACTAATTTTAGGGACAGCAGTAGTGATGCCCCAGATAAGGTTGTAGGGGCCATTGTAAGTAAACCTCTATTTTTCATTCCCTAATAATTTTCTTAGAAAAAATACCTTTGGGGCTATAATTTATCTTGTTTAGTCTTAGTTCAAAAGTGGATTTGGTGGAGGAAAGCTGTGAAATTCAGCAAGATTTAAATTATGCTGCTCCGATGAAATAGACTCCCCTTTGCAATAGCAAAGAATTGTGTTATTAAGTATGCATGGACTGATTTCAGCTATAGGATGGCTTACCCTAAAAGTACTGAGCTTGTACAGGCATTTTAAGGAGAACAATGAAAACTAATAGGAAAAAATAACATTTCTTATCTTCTTGGGTGCCAAACACTTTATAGACATGGCCTAATTTATCGATTCTACAATACCTTCCCAACCCCAAAAAGACATGGATGAATGGCTCTTTTGGGAAGATAAATAACTCTGTGATGCTTTATAGAAGCTTAGTTTCCCATTATCTTTTTGAAATAGGTAAGTCAACAAACATTTATTAAGCATCTACTATATTCCAGGTGGAGGCAGCTGGGTGGCTCAGTGGATAGAGCACTGGTGACATAGTCAGACTTATGTTTTAGGAAGATCAATTGGACAACTGTGTGGAGGGTTACTGGATTGGGGAAAGGTTTGAATCAAGGATCTCAATCAATAGACTGTTGCAGTCATATCCTGGGAGGGGAGCGGTTTTAAAAAAAACATGTCAAGACCTATATGAGCAAACTGAAGTGAGAAGAACCTGGAGATCACTGTGCATAGTAGCAGCAATGTTGTAATAATGATCAGCTGTGAAAGACTGGGTTACTGTGACCAGAGCAATGATCCAAGACAATTCCAAAGGATATATGATGAAAAAATGCTATCCGTCTCAAGAGAGAGAGCTAATGAACGCTGAGTGCAAATTGAAATATGATTTTCTCACTCTTTATTTTTTCTTGCTTTAAAGTGAAAATCTGCAAAGACCTTAACTTCAAAGGGCCGGAGTCTCCCATTACATCCTGGGCCATCTCCAGTCGTCCTGGTGAATATCAGCCCACTGTACCCAGATGGCTCTGGAGGAGAAAGTGAGGCTGGTGACCTTGCACAGCCCTCCCTCACTCAAATCAAAGTCAAGTGCAAGTCATGTCATCATCTCCCTGATGATGAACAAAGGACAAACATAACAACAACAACAACACAACAACAAAGCTGATATCTTACTGCTTGCCTTCTGTGTGCATGAATTTGGAACTCAAAGATTAAAAAGAAAAGAATGCTAAAAATAAGTATTTTAAAAGGGTTATGAATACCAAACAGGATTTTATATTTGATCCTGGAGGTAATAGGGAGCCGCTGAAGTTTATTAAGCAGGAAGGTGATATGGTTAAATCTGTGCTTTAGGAAAATCACTTTGGTGACTGAATGGAAGATGGGTTACAGTAAGGAGAGATCTGGGGCAGGCAGACTCACCAGCAAATTATTACAACAAGCCAGGTGTGAGGTGAGGAGTAACTGCATTAAAGTGGCGACAATGTCAGAGGAGAGAAGGCGGCATATGCATGAAAAAAATGCAGAGGTGAAGTTGAGAAGCCTTGGTAACAGATTAGATATAGGGGTGTGAGAGAGTGAAGAGTCAAGGAGTATGCCTAGCTTTTAAGCCTGGGGGCCTAGAAGGATGTTGTTGCCCTTTTCAGTAGGAGAGCTAGGAGGAGGGAGGGTTTGAAGGAAAGACAATGAGTTCCATTTTGGACACACTGAGTTTAATATGTGTACTGAACATTTTCTTTGAGATATCTGAAAGGCAGTTGGAGATGTGAGATTGGAGATAAGCAGAGAGGTAAGGGCAAAATAGGTAGATTTGAGAATAGTCAGCATAGAGATGCTAATTAAATCCATAGGAACTGCTGAGATCACCAAGTGAAGTAGCATAGTGGGGACGAGAAGGGGGTCCAAGACAAAACCCTGTGAGATACCTATGATTAGAAGACATGATCTAGATGGAGATCCAGCAAAGGGGACTGAGAAGGAGTGGTCAGAGAGGTAAAAGGAGAATCGGTGGAGAGTAGCAAAAACCTAGAGAGAAGAGAGTATTGAGGTGGAGATGATAATCAAAAGTATTGAAGGCTATAGAAAGGTCAAGAAGAATGAGAACTGAGAAGAGACATTGGATTTGGCAACTAAAAGATCATCAGCAAATTTGGAGAGAATGGTTCTGGTGGAACGAAGAGGTAGAAATATGGAATGTAAGGAGTTTTAAGAAGAGAGTGAGAGGAGAGATGCCTATTGTAGATGACTTCTTCAAAGAGCTTAGCCACAAAGGGTAGAAGAGATATAGGACTGAAATTAGTGAGGATGGAAGAGTGAGCCCATCAGGCTGACTCTTATTTGCCATTAGCCTGAGAGCTCTTTGGTGCAGAATTGGGGCATATCCATTGCTGCATCCCTATCATGGTGCCCTGCATGTTGCACTTGAGTAATAATAAATAATCATTGAATTAAATAACTGCGTTTATTTTTAATAATTGGCTGTTAATGTTAGGTCACAAGCAATACAATTTAGTGATCAATAGATTCCCATTCAGGTTTTAGTCTCAGTTCTGCCATTAGCTGAGTGACTTCAGCTGGGTCACTTCGTTAAGAGTTCTTTTTTCATCTGTGGAGTAAAGAGAAGAAACTATGTTTTCTGAGGTTCTTTTCAATTCTAGAATTTCTATGGCACTATTAATGTGTAAGACTGGTGTTCTAGCTCTACCCCAATTAATGTAAACACACAAGGCCCAGACTTCTAGAGTGAGTCAATCAAAATATATAAATTCAGGACAAACAAATCTTTAATGACCAGTGAAGCGCTTTGATCATTAGATGAAAGAAGATGACAGCACATAGGATATGTCTCCTGATAGTCTGCTGAAATCAGACACACACACCTGGAAGAGCCTATGTAAAATGCATCAGCTCAGTTCAGAATCAAACATTTCAGCAGTGATAGTTGAATAGTGATCAAATCTACCAAATCCAGATGAAGAATTGTTGTTATTTTTGAGTCCTTTCTGACTCTTCATGAGCCCATTTGGAATTTTCTTGGCAAAGATACTAGAGCAGTTTGCCATTTTCTTCTCCAACTCATTTTACAGAGGAGGAATTGAGACAAATAGGGTTTAGTGACTTGTCCAGGGTCACGTAGTTAGTCTCTGAGGCTGGATTTGAACTCATGAGGTTGAGTATTCCTGATTCTAGGGCCATTGCTCCATCCACTGTACCACCTGCCAAGTGAAGGACTACTGAGGGGTAATTGTTAGAGGTGAAGATCAAGTTTCTCTCTTCTTCCCCTTTTGAATGGGTAGCGATCTTGTGAATTTTGAAAGGTCAGAAGATCTGGCGTTCCTATTGGAGCCAAAAACAGAGTCCCCAGAGCAATGGTGGCTGAAAGTAGCATCTGCATGGTGAGTTGAGAAATTCTTTTATGACAGAAGGCAGCATCAGGACCCTACAAGGGTACCAAACCTCAGAGGCCAGCAGAGAGCTATATCTCAGGGGAACTTCTTGAGAATTCCACAAAAGGAGAAATAGACTTCTGGTAAACAGAAAATGTGAGTTTATCCACTGGCCATATAAGCCTTCTAAATTTGAGTACAGAGACCTTGTGTGTAAAATGCAAGACTATAACACTTGTTTAAGGGGAAATTAAAAAAAACCCTGTTCTTGCTATATCTGCTTAGTAAATACATTTCTTCTAAAAAGATGATGATGATGATAGATAATGAAAAAAAATTGGCCTCTCTTGAAAACATGCTAAAAATAATTGAATATGACTTCCAGGTCATGTATTCAACAAGATGTAGGACTAGACACTTTTTTCCAATTCTTACAAACTCCCAAACCTCTTGAAAATAGGAATTATGTGCAAGAGATAAAGCAATTTCACCTGTCCCCATGGTCTAAGACACAAAAAAGCCTAACAAGCCAATGAATGAATAGCAGTGAGGGTCAATCTCTAACTCCTAACAAGCTCACCCAGCACCTCCTTTCCCACAGCTCACCAAACTCTACAAACCAACCCTCAGGCTTACAACAAAACTCAGTTCTAACCTCCCCTATTCTCAGGCTGTGGTAACACAAAAGGCAGAATCTTGTATTCTGGGCTGCAATAGAACTACCAGAGCACTGAGGAACAGAAGGAACTGAGGCACAGCATCAGCATAGATAGATGTATGCCACACCACTAAGACTGAGGGGAAAAATTGGGTACTTAACTAGGGCTAGTTCTGCCCTTGCAGAAGAAACAGGGACAACGTCTGATGCTGGTGAAACTTGACTTGTCCTTTATGGGAGGACTCTGAGACCACTTTAAAGTCAGGGTCCAGGAAAAACCACAATCAAAGGGGAAGGAGTTAGAAATGAGCAATAAGGAAGAAAGACTAATATTATCAAAAGATTTCAGGAAGAAGAAAACTCAGTAAAAGACTTGTGAGCATAAGCAGGTAAAGTAACAGGGACAGTATTAATGAGCAAAGAATACATGTCCTTCAAGTCAGCTACATGATTGGATATGTTTTATGTATATATACTTGCACACACATATAAGTATACATGTATGTAGATATGTGCTAAAAAACACACATATGTATGTTCATACATGTATGTGCATAAATATATATATTTGTGTGTGGATATGCATATATATATATACACATATATATTGTGTATATTAAAAGACAAAGGAAAATGAACAAGCACTTAATGAGGCAGAAAATCATTTGGATTCCCCAAAATATATGGAACAATAACAGAATGTTTCTGAATGGTTTAAAACAGAAATAAAAAAATTTTAAGCAGACCTTTGGCCTGCACAGCAGAAATAATTGACATATTAGGAAAAGTTTGATTCACATTAGCAAATTCACTTTGCATCTGTGGCCCTGCCTAGTTACAACTCCATGGATTAAAGATGCTCTTCCCAGGATATGCTCATCACTTCTAAATTCACCACGACGCAACTAAGTAAAGCCTTGATTGATTTCACCCCTCAGAACATAGTAGGTACTTAGTAAATGTTTACTGGCTGGATTGGATCAGATCAGATCAGATTAGAAGCCTCACCAAAGAAACAAAAAAGAATAACTGATCAGGAATGAAAATAAATGCACAGAAGGGAAGGAAAATATGCAAAAAAACCAAAAAACCCCAATAATGTTAAAAAATGTGATCTTCATACAGAAAAGATATATTGTTCTCAAAGATAGGATGTATGGAGACAACTTAAGGATTATAAGTCTATCAGTGCACAACAATTCAAAATCTTGCCAAAATGCAAGAAATAACATAAAAAAAAACTGCCCAGGACTTTCGAACACAGAAAATAAAGTGTCCATTGAAAGAATCTAAAAATTACTTCCAAAGGAAAAAAAAATTCGTGCTGCAAACTCCAAGACATACAAGACATATAATTGTTATATATAACGGTTTCACTGACAGACAACCAACAGAAAGACTTTCAAATATAAAGGAAGGGAAATTTGAGTAACACAGGAGTATTCTGTATGCATCAGAAATTATAGGAGGGAATGGAATAATGTGTTCTGAGAAGCAAGAGACCCCTAAGTGATATATGCTGCAAGCCTGAACCTAACTGTTAGTGAAAAAAGATATATGTTGAATAAAAAGAGATGTTCAAAGCATTCTTAGAAATAAAACCAGACCTGAACAAATTATTTACTATTCAAACACACCTCAGACAATGGAAATAGAAGAAAGATAAGCAGGTGCAGCAACCAAGGACAACAACAAAATAACAAAGGAGAGATTTCTTTCTAAAAAGTGCACAAGTAGATATGGACAAGATGGAAGGTGAATGATAATAATGATTATCATAGTAAATGCTAATACATAGCGCTTACTATGCACCAGGCACTGTGCTAAGTGCTTTCAATTTTTATCTCATTTGATCCTTACAACAACCCTGTGAGGTTTCAGTTGTGTCTGACTCTTTGTGACCCCATTTTGGGTTTTCTTGACAATGATACTGGAGGGGTTTGCCATTTCCTTCTCCAGCTCATTTTACCAATGAGGAAACTGAGGCGAATAAGGTTAACAGACTTACCAAGTGTCACATAACTACTAAGTGTCTGAGACCAGCTTTGACCTCAGGAAGATGCATCTGACTGACTCCAGGCTCAGCACTCTATTCACTGTGCTGCTCCATCCCCATTTTACAGATGAGGAACCTGAGAGGTTAAGTGACTTGCCCAGGGTCACAGAGCTATTAAATGGCCAAGGTCATACTTGAACTCAGGTCCTCCTTTCTGCTGGCTCAGCACTCTATCCACTGTGCCACCTAGTGACCAAAGTAAAAGTGATACTGCAGAAACACAAGCCTGAAACATCATGGACTAAAACTCAGAGCACTCCATCTACTGGTGAACCAAACATTTTTTGTCAGACGCGATTACAGAATGAGAAGCTCAATAAACAGAGGGAAGACAGAGAATATATGATGTTTAGTAATCAAATAAAAGGTTAACAATAGTGGAAAAATAACTCGTGCAGACTCTCAGGAAGAAGAGAAGCTCTAGGAGAATGGGTGAGGTGGCAAAGGGAGGAATGGAAACAGGGGCAGAAGGAGAGTAAATCTTGTTTTAGTGGTGAGAGGGAACATTACTGATGCACACTTTGATGGGGGAAGAAAGATATTTTATATAGGGAGATGGGCATTATGATGGATATAATCTGTGGGGATTTGGTGCTTACAGAGTCCATTCATTCTGTTTCAGGGGGAGAGAACTCAGAACTGTACAATTTATTGCTTACAAGAAACACACTTAGAGAACAAGGGTCATGCTATAAAAAATTAGAAGAGAAGCACTTCATACGCTTTTCAAAGCTATGGCTAGATGTATTCTTAACTAAACAAGGGACAGAGCAGAATTGGAAGAGACAAAATGGGTAACTTTAACTACGTGAAATGAAAAAATAGTTGAGTAAACAAAATCAATGCACCTAGGATAAGAAGGGAAATGGTCAAATGGAAAAAGAAATCTTTATATCATATTTTTCTAATAAGAGTTTGGTTTCCAAGATACACAAACAATTAACACACATATACATGTGTGTATATATACATATATGTACATATTATGGATACTATGCATATATACATATGTTTTTATGTAATATATGCATCTATGTATACATAGTACCCATAATATATGCATACATATACAAATATGTGTGTATGCATGTAACTACATGTACATAGTATTGTACATGTATATGTGTAAATTGTATATCTTGGATACCAAACCCTTATTAGAGAAATATATAGTGTATATATGTACAAGCATAGACAGAAGGATTTAAAAAAGTTTCAGACAGAACTGGTGTTCTCAAGAATTTCTTTTTGGAAAAAGTAGAAAGAAAGAATTGGAGAGAGTCTTTTAAGTGTAAATGTAGTCAACAAAAGAAACTTAAGAAAGGTTAAAAAAAAAGAAATCTTTAAGAGACTTGAAGAGCTAGGTGATAAGCTGACCTTATCTGAAGTTTTTTTGAGGGAAGAAAGAAAAACTCTGGGCTAGGGTGTTCAGAAAAGAAATATTCTACAGAAGGTGAAGGGAGGTGAAGATAAGAATTTGATATTTCTTTTAATTAGGATGCCAGAGGTGAAAGATATTTAAGCATAGAAATCATGGGGGTGGAGCGTGGGAGGGTGGCAGAGAAAATCTCACGAATTTCATCCTTGCCTGGACCAGGGAGGGTAGATTTTTTTGAAAAAGTTTAAAATATTATAGTTGTAAATGAAAAAATGTAAATGTAAAATGAAAAACAAGGAGATGACAAGACTGGAGTAAGGAAGTAGAGGCAGGGTATCTGAATCCTGATGATGGGTTCAAGGAGGAAATATCACCAAGCCACCCAAACCAAACAAGTTATATTTATGGACAAATGATTTCAAAAATGACGGTTAGGTGAGGAGGATTTAGGTCTGGGCTGGAAGAGTGGAAGAAGGGAGGAGATTAGGATCAGATTTTCCCAGTCGAAACAAAATGCTGTTTTTTGGTAGGTTTTAGTGATATTTTCTGTTTTCACAGCACATTCTTGGATTTCAACATCCTGTGCCCAGTGTCCCCAAATCAACCTCAAACTTGTAACAAAGAGAAGCAACCAAACAAAACCAATCAGCACCATGAGTGAATCTGACAATGTGAAAGAAGCCTCTGTGGTCCTCATTTCTCACATTAGCAGAGAGATGTCTTTCATTGTTCTCTAGGAATAAGATTGGTTATTACAGTTACTCAGGGTCCCATTCCCCTTTGTATTCTTTTCATTTATATTATTATAGTCATTGTGTATATTGTTCTTCTGATTTTGCTTATTTTGATTTTCATCAATGTATCTGTATTTCTCTGAATGTCTCATTCATAATTTGTTATTGTAAATAATATTTCATTACTTTCAATACCATATTTTGTTTAGCCTTTCCTTGATTGATGGATATCCACTTGGTTATGGAGACTTACTTCTGTTTTTCTGTTCTGTTCTGTGCTCAATAGTGAAATTACTGGGCAAGAAGGGAATGAATAGTTCAGTCACTTTTCTCATGTAATTCCAAATTACTCTCAGAACATTTGGGCCAATTTACTATTCTACCAATGTATTAATGTGATTGGGGTTTTTATAGCCCTACCCCCAATATTGACTTTCATTTCTTGTCATCATTGACAATTTACTGAGTGTGCCATAGAAGGCTAGACTTGTATTCATCTTATTGTAAATTACTTGGAGCACATTTTCCCATGGTTGCTTATAATTTGAGATTCATCTTTTGGAAATTGTTCATATCCCTTGAGCAGCTATTGGTGAAGGTTCTTTATCTTATTTTGGTCAACTCCCTATGCATCAGGGATATCAGTGATATTTGATACAAGGTACCTTGAGGAATACATGGAGGAAGCATGTGTCAGGCAAATTCAACCATCACAAACACTGAAAAACACTTCTCTTCAGATCTTAATGGAGATAGCCCAAAACCTTGAATCCAATAGCCTCGGGAACTGCAGTGCCCCTAGACCACAAGCCTTGCATCCAGCCTGGTACCCACAGTCATAATCATAGGGGGAAATTATTGTAAATAAGGGAATCTACCTTCCTAGACACCATCAACACCAAATGCTAGCCAACTTCCACTGGCCAGTCGGTAATCCCAAGGGTCTGGGGAGTGGCAGCATCTCTCCGTCTAGCTTTGCTTCCCCTAAACTCTCATAAGTTAGCCTTCCAGTCTAGTCCCTGCATCCATCATATCCTAAGAAGCAATCCCTTCCCCATCATACCCCCCCAATCAGATGCCACTCAGCAACTAGTTCTACATGTGCTATAGCCACAGTTACTGAAGACCCAGAAAAGATAACTCTTACCACAAAAGTTCTTGACATTTCCAAATTGCTCAACATCCATGGAAATGAAATTAAAGAAGTATTGCCATCTGCTTTGCTACTTCATTCTAAAAAACATGGTACCTTTCTACCCAACTTCTCACTGAAACCTTCTACATGTTTCCCTTTTAGAATATGAGATTTTTGAAAGCAAGAACAGTCTTATTGTTTCCCTAGTGCTTGGCACCATTAAATGCCTAATAGGTGCTTTTTCTTTCATTCATCAAAGGTTTTTTTCCAACTTGATAGTTTCTCCTTTTGTTTGATTTTAATTAATTTACATTAATTAAACTATTTGGTTTTTATGATTTCCTCTATATTCCTTGTTAGGTTAATAACTATTTTTCCCCTTCTCTCTCCCCTACAGTTGTAAAAGGTACTTCCTATTATCATATAATCATTTAAAAGATGTGATCTTTTATATTTGGATTGAATGTGCATTTGGATCTTCTTGAGATCTATGATTTAAACCCAGTTCTGGCTTTAAAACAGGAAAAGAAATAAGAAATAAGGAAGAGTATAATAATATTTGATGAAAACAAATTTATTGATGTGAATGGAATATACTCATCCAAACAAAGAAGGAAGGTGGAAAAATAAAGTAGAAATCAAAAACCAATAATTTTCTGCATGTGAACAACGTACTTATTAAAATTCATAGTTAAAAATGAAGAATTGCAGTAAAACTTTTCATGCAGTAGCAAGATCTCAGATAGAAAAAATAGTCATTAAGATCACAGGCAGGGCAAAAATAAAAATAGATGCTGTCAAGAGAGATAGAAAGTATGTTATGCAAAAAGGCCAAAAGATAATGAAAATGTCAATATTAAATATGTATGGCTGAACGTCATCGTGTTTAAGTACTTAATGGAAAATCTAACTAGATTATAAGAATTCCCCAATAGCAAGACAATAATTATTTACTTCAACATTCCTCTTTTGAACTTAAACCAATCTAATAGAAAAATAAATAAGAAAAGAATTAAAGATCTGAATAGAATGTTAAATTCTAATTTGAATAGAAAGCATAGTAGATGTGCTAGACATTTGACAATAATTGCATGGGAAGTTTGGGTGTACATATATGTTTTCCCCAGCATAGAATAGTACCTTTGCAAAACTTGACAACATCTTTAGCATAAAAAGTCATAAATAAATACAAAGGCAGAAATATTAATGTGTTTAAAGACTATGATGACATCAATTTGTAAGCAATAAGGGGAATATGAGAAAAGGAAACAGACGGAAGATAAATAATGCTATTTTAAATAATGAGTGGGTCAAAAAACTAATCATGGAAATAATAAATATATTTTTTAAAATGCAAACAACAGTGGGACATGTCAACCAAACAGGTTAATGCTGTCCTAGCCTACATTAAAAGAAGCATAGTGTTCAATATGAGAGAGGCAGCTAAAGTATTGTACCCTCAAAAGGCCACATCTAGGGTATTATTATTATGTAGTATCCCCAGAGTCATTAGCTCTTGAAATGTCTCAGCTAGCAGCTATTATCTTCTTGTTTGAATCTAAATGAAAAAGTTAGAATGGTTCATTCTTCTACCTACCTTCAGCTAGTAGAGATGGTCCCAAATGGACCCCGGATTGGGAGCTGTTGAAAAGGGCCCTAACATCAATACTTTTTAAATACATAATTAAACTTATTTATTTATTTTTATTTTTCAACATTCTCTTTTATAACATTTTGTGTTGTAAATTTCTCTCCTTCTCTCCCCCATCCCCAAGACAGCGTGCAATCTGATATATGTTATATATTAAACATATTTCGACATTAGTCATGTTGTGCAAGAAGAATCAGAACAAGGGAAAAGCCACAAGAAAGAAAGCACACATACACAAAAGAGAGAAAATATTCTGCTTCAGTCTGCCTTCAGACTCCATAATTCTTTCTCTGGATGTGGATAGCATTTTCTGTCACAAGTCTTGTGGAATTGTCTTAGGTCCTTGCATTTCTGAGAAGAGCTAAGTCTATCAAAGTTGGTCACGTACAATGTTGCTGTTACTGTGTACAGTGTTCTCCTGGTTCTGCTCACTTCACTCACATCAGTTCATGTAAGTCTTTCCAGACTTTTCTGAAATCCACCTGCTCATCATTTTTTTATGGAACAATAGTATTCCATTACATTCAGATACCACAACTTATTCAACCATTCCCCAATTTATGGGCATGCCCTCAATTTCCAATTCTTTTCCACCACAAAGAACTGCTACAAATATTTTTGTACATGTAGGTTCTTTTCCCTTCTGTACAATCTCTGAGATACAGACCCAGTAGTGGTATTGCTGGATCAAAGGATATGCCCAGTTTTATAGCCCTTTGGGCATAGTTCCAAATTCCTCTTCAGAATGCTTGGATCAGTTCACATCTATACCAGCAAGGCATTAGTGTTCCAATTCTCCTACATCTTCTCCAAAATTTATCATTTTCCTATTTTGTCATGTTAGCCAATCTGATAGGTGTGATGTGGTACCTCAGAGTCATTTTAATTTGCATTTCTCTAGTCAATGGTGATTTAGAACATTTTTTTCATTTCTATATGACTATATAGATTTCTATATTTCTATATGACTACAGATAGCTTTAATTTCTTCCTCTGAAAACTGCCTGTTCTTATCCTTTGACCACTTATCAATTGTAGAATGTCTTTTATTCCTATAAATTTTACTCAGTTTTCTATATGTTTTAGAAATGAGGTCTTCATCAGAAACACTGGCTATAAAAATTGTTTCCCAGCTTTCTGCTTCCCTTCTAATCTTGGCTGCACTGGCTTTGTTTGTGCAAAACCTTTTCAATTTAATGCAATCAAAATTATCTATTTTGCATTTCATAATGTGAACAAAATTTTAACATTCTTTTTTTCAATTGTGAGTTACATTTTCTCTCCCTCTTTCTTTTTCTCACCTCCTCCTCTCCTTGAGAAGGCAAGCAATTTGATCTAGATTATACATATGCAGTAATGCAAAACTTTTCCATATTAGCCATGCTACAAAAGAAATAGAGACCTCAAAAGTAATAATAATAAAGTGTTTTTCTAACTCTACAAAATAATTTTTTGAAAGTTTGGTATGACATTGAATAAATAGATTAATTATGGGGAATTGTCATTTTATTATATTAATTCAGCCTACCTATGAGCAACTAATGTTTTTCCAATTATTTAGATCTGACTATATTTGAGTGAAAAGTGTTTTGTAATTGTGTTCATATGGTTCCTGGATTTGTCTTGGCAGGTAGACTCCCAAATATTTTGTAATGTCTTCAGTAACTTTAAATGGAATTTCTCTTTCTATTTCTTGCTATTGGGCTTTATCAGTAATTTATGGAAATGCTAATGATTTGTGTGGGTTTATTTTATATCCTGCAATTTTGCTAAAGTTGTTAATTATTTCAAGTAGTTGATTTTAGTTGATTTTCCAGGATTCTGTGAGTATACCGTCTTGTCATCTGCAAAGAGTGATAACTTTGTTTCTTCTTGGTTTATTCTAATTCCTTCAATTTCTTTTCCTTTTCTTATTGCTAAAGCTAACATTTCTAGTACCATATTGAATAACAGTGTGATAATTGACATCCTTGTCTAACACCAATACTTTCTTAGTTTAGGTCCCATGTTGGGATGAAATTTGGCCCTTAAAGGTCACTGAATAGTTAACAAAAAAGAGTTTTACTTTGCCAAAACAGCAAGGATATACAGCAAAAATACAATGGCGCTAGTTTCTCTGGACTCAGCTTTCTTGTCTCCATACGGGAATTTGTTTGATTATCAGTGCTATACATGGGGAAGGACATTGTGACTATTCAGAATTCCACCAAGTCAGATGGTCTCAACTGTGGCTGGTATTTTTTTTTATGTCTTTAGGTAATCAAGAAACTGCTCTGGGATAGCAAGAATCAATCAGGTTCCAAGGACATCTTTGTCTTCTTTTAGGGAAGGCTAATCACTAGTGCAGGAGAGATCTAGGAGAGGTAATCCAGTGCCATCCTCTTTATGGCTATACAAGCCTACATTAAAAGAAGTGTAGTGTTCAACTTGAGGGAGGTAGCTGAAGTATTGCAACTTCGTCAGGCTATATCTAGGGTAGATCTCATCTGGGCCACAGGTAGGAGGTATGGACTTACCCACATATCCTACTTTATCATTATAGAGGTACTAGGTTTGGTAGGCTAGGGGTAAGATTAAGGAAAGCTGAGAAAATAGGAAGTTGCTAACATTTTAGAATCCTTTTTCTTATGTATCCCTCCTGAAAGGTTACATGTTTTTTGATAGACTTTCTCAAACTTTTTGTTCTCAAGACCCTTTACACTCCTAAAAATTATTCAGTACCCCAAAGAGTTTTTTTTTGTTAATGTGGATTATATCTATCAATATTTATCAAATTAGAAACTAAGACTGATGAAAAGTTAAAATATTTATCTCTTAATTCATTTAAATTGGCAATCTTACACATACATTACATGTTATGGTATAATTTTACAAAAAATAGTTAATATATTTGGTTTAAGTAAATGAAGAAAATCTGGCCTCACATCTATGTAGTTGGAATAGGGAAGAGTATTTCAATGTAAAAATAATCTTTTTCTTCTTATAAAATTAATTTTGATCTCATGAATCCCCTGAAGGGATCTTGGGGACCCTCAGGAATTCTTGAACCACACTTTGAGAATTGCTGTCTTAAAGACTGCACACTAAATCGTGCTCGACAACCTCTTCTCTTTCTCTCCTTCTTTTCCCTCCCCCCTTTCATTTTCTCTCTCCTCTTTTTCTCTTTATTTTGCTCTTCTCTATTTCTTTTGCCTCTGTCTCTTTCTGTATCTGTCTCTATTTTGGTCCCCATCTTGGTCACTGTCTAGGTCCCTCTCTATCTCACTTTCTTTACAATTTCACATTTTAATACTTAAGTAGATTTAAAAGTGACCTATATAAGAAGCTCTTGTAATTTTAAATTATTCAGATACATATCTTTTTAATCTTCATATCTGAATATATATGCTCATATTTTTACCCATTCAAATACTGGCTGACCTTTGAAAATTAAAAAATATATATGTATGTATAATCTCTAATATATATGTATAAATTTTTTTTTGTAATTTCCAAAATGCATTTAGTATTTAGATAGGTAAAGATAGGAGCATGTTTTGATCCCTTTGTTCTGGGATGGTCTGCGTCCATATTTGTCACTTCAATTCTAACTTCTTGTCTATGACCTTGATTATTCTATGTAAATCCATTGAAGGCATAATAAAGAATGCACCCATAGCTTACTGTTTATTCATAATTTGCTAGTGCCCTGAGCCTTCCACCTCCTCCTGAGCACATGGTATCCCTTGAGAAAAGGCTGCTGAAGGCCAGGCCAGGCATCTTTCATCTGTCCCAAAGCAACCATTTCCATCTGTGCCAGCACAAGGCAACTTCTGTCTCCTGCTACCAGCCCAATATCCCCACTCAGATGTGAAAGACCTCTAGTGTATATAAAATCAATCTTTCCTTTTTCTTTAGGCCTCCCATCTCCTGCTTCACCTGTCCTTTGAAGGTAGAGGTGTAGTGTCCTCCACTCAGTGATGAACATTCCTACATCTGGTCATATCTGTCACATACCAGTGACTTTGAACTCTTGTAGGTCATGATTCAAACCCCATTCCATACCTCCCACCACCTTATGCTTTATTGCCATCCACCACAACCCTCCCACCCAAAGTTTCAACTTAATTACACTCAGCCCTTCCACTGTCCCCTCTGGAATATCTGTTCCATAGGCAACAAACTCCCCTTTATCTTATTTTTTCTTTTACCATCCATTAGTTCTTACTGAAACCTGACTTCCGTCTGATGACACAGCCTCCCTAACCACCTTTTCTAGTACTGGCTGCACCTTCGCTGATTCTCCTCTGTTTACTGGTCAAGGCAAGTGCACAGGAATATTCCTTGCTCCCTACTGCCACTTCCAGGTTCTCCCTTTTCCTCCATCACTCAGTAACCTGTTTTCTTTTGAGGTTCATGCGATTCATATCTACCACCCAATCAAAATCCTGACAGCTGTGGTCTACAGATCACCAAGTCATTCCCCTTCTTTCCTCAATGAGTTTGATACCTAATTCACAATTTTTCTCTCTTTCCCAACTCTTGTCCACATTGATTCTGTCTCAAATGCTCTAACCACTCTCTTCCTCAACCTACTCATTTCCTGTGATCTACTTCTCCACCCAACCTCAATTCCACCCAAAGATGGTGATATCCTAGTTTAAAAATTCTGAAATCCCCTAATCTGACCAAAATCTAGTACCTTTTCCCTCTGCTTTCCTTTACAGAACTCTGGTTGTGTTTGTCCTTTGTTCTCGAAGAGGACCATGACATCAGGGAAATGATGACATGACTTGCAGTTGACTTTGATTTGAGTGAAGGAGGGCTGTTTGCACAGTCTCACTTTCTTCTCCTGAGCCATCTGGGTCCAGTGACCTGATATTCATCAGGAAGACTGGAGATGGCCCAGGATGCATTGGCAGACCCTGGCCCTTTCAGGCTAAGGTCTTTTCAGGTTCTCACTTTGAGTGAGCTAAAGCCCATTCAGTGAATAGGTCTCTTTAAGAAGTTAATCATGGGATGGCCCCTTTAGTCAAAACTAAAAAAACAATCAAATTGTGAGGGGAAGACCCTCAGGGTTCCTGGCCAAAAAAGAAACAGTTACTATTTGCCATTTACATTCACTCTGCCCTAGGAGGGCAGGGACCTATTGTCCAATCTATGAGCTCCAGAGTGAATTGGGTTTTAAGGCTTAGTTTTTGAGAAAGAAATCTAGCCAGTAAACTGGAAGTTAAGGAGGCAGCCTTCAGCCATGGAAATGGAGCATGGAGAGCAGGCAGAGTCAGGGGCAGGGGCAGGGGCAGGGGCGGGGCTGAGGGAGGAGGCAGAGACTCATCTTCCTGAGTTCAAATCTAGCCCTAGATACTTACTGGCTGTGGGACCCTGGGCAAGTCACTTAACCCTGTTTGCCTCAGTTCCCCATGTATAGAATGAATTGGAGAAGGAAATGGCAAACCACTCCAGTATCTCTGCCAAGAAAAACCCAAATAGGGTCATGAAATGCTGGACATGACTGAAATCACCCAACAACAACAGCAGCACAGCAGCAGCAACAGCAAGAACAGAAGATGGAAAGAATGAGAATGAGAGGAAGTCACGCAGCACGAAAGGGAATTGAATAATAGAGCAGCTTTTCAGAGGACAAAGTAGAAAGGGAGAGCAGAGCAGAAGGGGGCTTGGAGGGAGGCGATATGGGGAGGTAGCCTCCAAAGCAATACTCTGTCGCTGCCCATCAGGGCATCCTGTGGTCAGACAGAGAAGCTCAGATGATCTGTCCCAGTGTGTAGCCAGGACCAGTAAAGGAGTGTGAAGCAGAGCTGCTGGGGTTAGGGGGAGGACGCGGCTGTATGCAAACATGAAAAGCCGCAGGTCAAAGCAAACCATATTAGAGGGGGTATGGTTGGCAAGAAGTGTGCCCCTTGAAGGGAGAATCACATCTCCTCATACACAGGCACCTGGGGCAAAGTCCCAAACTCTCTATGCCAGTTATAGATCTGTTTTCTCTCACAAAATGACCCGGGCTTTGCATAACGTTTCCTCAACTTTGATTCAAGGATCACATTACACCACTGTCCCTTTAATCCAAGTCCCACTCTGGGTCTGTTTCCAAGAAAAGTACTGGGATTAGTGGGACTAAGCTTTTTTTTTTTTCAATTCCTTTTCCCAAGCAGATGTTTATGTCAATATTCAACCTTGTAAATATTTAAACATTTTGGCAATTTATTTTGTCTTCTAGTAGTCTACAAACGCTTTGAATGTAGAATTTTGCTGCCTTATAGTATTTAGAATAGTGATAAGCACCTTTTAGGCATTTGAGGTTAATTTAATGAACAAATGCATGAATATAGGTAGTGTTTCCTTTAGACCCTGGCATGGTTAATTTATTCTATGTCTGTATACACCAAGTGGTTTGGGGAAATACAATAGTTGAATTCAGCCAACTATAAAGAGTTATTAAAAAAAAACAAGATGTTTGACTAAATACAAACTTTTTGATTGTGGAAAAGTACAGAACCATAGAGCTTTGTGAGGTTAAGAATTTGAATTATGCCTTAACTAAAACTTTTTTCACAACCAGCACAGCACTTAGCTCATTAATCTCTGCACACATTAGTCACTTAAAAAATCTATTGAATCATGAATGAGTGATCTTCTCCCAAATGCTAAAACAAAATTGTTGAGAAAGTAGTGCTTTCCAATAGGAATCAGCATGAAATTACTCAACAATTTGTTCTTATAAATCAGTTCTCTCTTGAGCAAGAGTTTGGTTTTTTGAGATGCTATACTTTTGAAGTGCTATATTTAGACTTATTTAAAAAATCCTTCTATCCCATCCACAGGGTAAAAGATGTAATTGTTGTAAGGATTCTAAAATAGGAAGATGGTTGGAGCCTTGAAGTTGTGTGGTTCCCATTCTCAGGATGTTTAAGCTGAGGTTTTTAATCAAGAAACCCTTTTGGTCAAAACAAAACAAAGCAAAAAACCAACAATAAACCCAAAGCCCTCAAACCTAGCAATATGATACTGAACCTTCCATGTTAGCGTGGTCATTTTGATGACTAGAAGTCAACGTATCTCTCAGTTACATATTTGGATCATAGGATCATAGGTCCAAATATGGAAGTACTTTAAAAATCACCTAGTCCAACACCACTAATTTATGGACAAGGAAATTGGAGCCCAGATTGGTAAACTGACTTAAATGATAGCATTTATATAGCATTTTAAGGTTTCAAAGCATTTTACATATATTATCTCATATTATCTTCACAACAACCCTAGGAGGTAGGCACTGTTAGCACTTCCCTTTTGCTGTCGTTGTTCAGTTATGTCTGACTCTGTAGTCCCATTTCGGGTTTCTTGACAAAGATACAGGAGAGGTTCTTCATTTCCTTTTCCGGCTCATTTTACAGGTGAGGAAACTGAGACAAATAGGGTGAAGGGACTTGCTCAAGATCACTCAGCTAGTCAGTGTCTGAGGCCAGATTTGAACTCAGGGAGAGTCTTTGTAACTCTAGGCCCAATGCCCCTTCACTGTGCCACCTAGATGCCCCTGAAATTCTGTTTTACAGAGCAGAAAACTGAGGGGGAGAGAGGTTTAGTGATTTGCCCAGGGTCACTTCTTGTTGTTGAGTCATTTCAGTTGTGTTCAACTCTTCAGACCACATTTTGGGGTTTTTTTGGCAAAAAATACCATAGGGGTTTGCCATTTCCATCTCCAGTTCATTGTACAAGTGAGGAATTGAGACAAATAGGGTAGAGTGATTTGCCCAGGGTCACACACAATTGGTTAGTGTCTGAGGCCAGACATGAGTCTTCCTAATTCCAAGCCCAGTGTTCTATTCATTATGCCATCTAGCTGGCCCCTTTTACAGATGAGGAAACTGAGGCTAAGGAAGATTAAATGATTTGCCCAGGGTCATACAGCTGGCAAGTGTCTGAGGTAGGATATTAATTATGATCTTCCTGAATCCAAGTCATGCACTCTATCCAGTATGCTACTATCCACTGTTTCCTTATGCTGTGTAATTTTTCTCCGTGTCTTTGGATCCTCTCTGGAAGAGTTAGAAGCTCAGATAGCTCAGTCAGTAAAACATTAAGCTGTTAAACCCGAGGATTTAATGTTCAAGTTTCTCTTTCAGCAGAGTTGGTCTTTGATAGGAAGAATGGTTCAGTGAGAAGAATAATGGATTTGGAATCAGGGGTTCTGGATTCAAAACCTAGCTCTGCCACTTGCTACCCATGTTACCTTGAGCAAGTCACTTAACCTCAGTTTTTACATCTGTAAAATGAAAGAATTGGACTAGAAAGATTGTGGGTTTGCTTCTAGCTCTTAACCTATGATTCTATGATTTATGGAATGTACTAGAACCTGCCTCTGATTCTTCTAACATCCTTAGGATAATAATGTCCTTAATTATCCTTAGGATAATACCTAGGCTGCCTATTGCTTTATTTATTCTCTCTCCATGACTGGTCCACCTCCTTTTCAGATCAGATACATATTTAATGATGTCCTTTATGCCAATTCTCTAACACTCTAAACACTGAAAGGCGCTGCTAGTGGAGTACACATATCCACAGATTTGAATGATGTGAAAAATCTTGTGGCCTGCCCTTATTATCAGAAAGGGGGTTACTTAGTGGTGCTTTTTTTGTCAATCATCACCCATGAAATGGGCAAAAAAATCCATACAGAAAAACTGTTTTAAAAATTACTCCCTCTCTCCCATTCTCATAGTGCTTTGTATTTATAAGGCATCTGAAGTCACTAAAGCTTGTTTCTGTATTTTTTGTTTGTAACAAAAAACTCTACTGCCACCACCCAGACATACAGACAGTTTAAATGGATATCTGAGGCTCCAGAGTAGGATGATAGCCGAGCTGGAACTGAAATGCTGCATTTGGCTTCTGTCCTACAGTGAATGTGGTTTGGATGAGGAAACAGTAGAGAGGGTAGACCCAGCATCCCTAAAGAGAGCTAATTATATGGATCTGAAGCTAAGCAATAATTTTGTGGGTAAGAAGAGGGGCTTATATTAGTGCAGCATTTTATTTGTGTCAGATGTCTTCATTCTGCCACTGCATTCCACGTTCACAATTAGGACTGGCCTTGTGTATCAATGGGGTAGTCAATCACCTATTTGGCATAATGACATACAAAGGCATTAAAGAGTAACCCTAATCCTTCCTGCCCTCCCCCATCTTCCCTGAGTGTTTCCAACATTACAGTGACATTTTCAAAGCAAAATAGATGGGACAAACACAAGTCAGATTCTCCTTGCTTACATGAACTTTCTCCATGTCCAATTCAGAAACGAAAGGCTACTCATTCCCAAGGGGGAAAACAAAACAAAACAAAAAACATCTTCCGAGTCTTTCTTAATAGTAGCTATTTTGGTTTTCAGGGTGTGATCTAAAAGTGAGGGTAGACATTTAAGGGAACCAAGTAACCATTTCAGACATTTTAGTTGTGAATTGCCAAATGTTTCTCCTATTATGACTCTTACGGCCACAATGATTTCTGTAAATGTAAGAGAAATTAAATGTCACAAATTATTCATTAACAAGAAATAGCATTTTTATCCCTCCTTACAAAACAGCATGTATTCACCACTGTACTCAAGGAGACTCATTTAAATACATATGATTATAGAGAATCTGGTTTTAAGAGACTGTTATTTCTCTATTTCACTGAAGAACAGAGACACTGGCATTTTATTTCTAAAAAAGAATGGGATTTCCAACTAAACTGACACATAAAGTTTCTGATTTTTGAGATAGAAATCTTTTAAATTATACCTCTGTGACTGTCACTTATATCTGTGTTCCCCCTGATGTGTTCAACTCTTCATATGCCGAAGATTTCAAGCAATAAATATATCTTCCCATAGCACCATTTTTCATCTTTTTCATGCTTAGTGCCAGGCAAAGTTGAGGAGCAAAAATCCATAGGAAATTTCCTGGATAACCACCCCTATTTTGCTTCTTTCTTGAGAGACTGAGGAAAGGAAAGGCATGTGACTTGATTGTGTAAATACAACATGATTATTCTATGCTGCCAACCAGGTTTTTCTCTCAATAGATTCCAAATTACTGTCACTCATTCCAAGAAGTCTCTGTCATTAAAAAAGATGAACAAACTACAAATTGTAGCTAGTTAGAGATACCTGCACCACGAAGAAAAGGACTAGTTTCCCTTTTCTGAGAAATACTTGATTGCCCCTGGAATGCATGTGGTTTTATAATAGCGATCATTCCAAATAAATGGGTCAATGAGCGTTTAGGTAACAACTCATGATATTATGCATTGAGAACCTTGCAGGGAAAGAAAGGGAAGGGAAAAAACATTTATATATGCCGCTCACTGTGCTAAGTGCTTTTTAAAATTATCCCATTTGATCCTCACAACACTCCTGTGAAGTAGGTGCTATTATTATCCTCGTTTTATAGTTGAGGTAGCTGTGACAAAGAGAGGTTAAGGGACTCACCCAGGGTCACACAGCTAGTAAATGTCTGAAGCCAGATTTGAACTCAGGTTTTCATGATTCCAGGCCCAGCATTCTATCTATCCACTTCACCCCCAGCTGCCTCTAAGAGCTAAATATAATCATGACAATTGAATTTAATTATGACACTATCTGGGTATTTTACTTTCATGATGGCAGGTAACCTTAGTAGAGTTAATATTCCCCTCCTATCTCACCCCCAAATTAACCAGCTGGAAGTCAATCTATAGAAAACTTTAAAGAAAATCTCATTTAATAAAAATTTTGATCTGCATAACATTGAAAAGTTAACATTTCCCACATGACTGACTCCCTCTGGCCAATTTTCTCTCAGAAAATGTAAGTTCCTTGAAGCCAGGGTTTACCTTTATTGTGGTTTTTGTAACCCAGGCAGGTAGCAGAGTGCCTAACCACATTGTAGGGACCGAATAAATGACTATCGAATGACCATGTGGAATGTATCACAATTCCTCTCAGGATGATAAATTTAGAATTGGAAGGCATCTTAAAAACTACGTGGGCCGAGGGTTTCTAACAGTGAGTACACAGATCCCAAAGATAGATTTCAGGGAGATCTTGAACTTGGATGGGAAAACGCACATCTTTTATTTTCACTAACTTGGAACTGAAATGTAGCATTTCCTTCAATCATAAACTAAAACAAAACACAACAAAGCATTATTCTGAGAAGGGGTCCATTGACTTCAGATAGCCAAAGGATTCCATGACACAAAAATATTAAAGAACCCACTACATAGTCCAGTGGTTCCCACTTAGTGGTTCTTCAACCAAATGGGCCAAGGGATTTGCACTAAAATTCTTTAATAGTACCTAAAGCTATACATAAATGCTTATGAATAAGATGAATACTATATTAAAGTAGCCTGGGAGTCTACAACACATTTTCGGTGGTTGTTGTTGAAAGGATTTCACCAGAACAAAAAATATTATGAAATATTTATCGAGTTCAACCTCCTCCTTTTAGAGATAAGACACCGAGGCACAGAAAAGTTAAGAAACTTTCTCATGGTCACACAGGTAATAATTTGACTCCAAATCCTTCTTTTTCCACTCTAGCATGCTGCCTCTCTTGTTCAAGAAAAGACAGATGATGATACAACAATAGCTTCAGTTTGAATTTCTGTAGCTCTTTAAATTTTAAAAAGTAATTTCCTCATAACAAATCCATATGTTAGCTAGTAGAAGTACTACTATTCCCTTTTTACACATAAAGTCCTCTGACTCCAAATATTGTGTCCTTCCCGGTATAGCTCTTCTTTGCTTTTCCTCTCTATTCATACTTTTTGGGGAGCTATTATTTAGATAATTTTCAGTTACAGTAGCATTCACTTTTTATTATCTAGGCAATTTAGTCTTCTTTAGAGTCCTTTCCTTTCTGCTTCCTGTCTTATTTCCCTGCCCAGGGCCTTCTGCTGGTCAGGGGTAACTGGATACAGCCTCACCTCCTCACAACCTTCTCCCACTCCCCTTTTCCCTGGAGGAGCAGAAGGAAGTAACTAAAACCCTGTACTCCTTGTCTCTCAAGAATACCTGTTGGAATCTGTGAACTCTATTATTCATTGGCCACCCACTATTACCCTTATAGATAACATGCTTCTACAGCTTATTTTGTTATCAGCATTAATGAATTTCCAAACACTTAGACTTAACACTGTCTCTAGCCCTCATCTCTGATTGTTTCATCACCTTTTTTAACCTTACCTCACCAATTTTTCACTTCAATTCTGCTAACCCCTTCCACAGTACCCTTCGGAATTTCCATTCTGTAGTGAACAAACTTCCTGTCATTCTGGACCTCTTTCTCTTGTACTCCTTCCTTCTTCTAGTCCTCCATGACATGATGTTTTCTCAACAATACTGCTTTCCCAATTAGCCTTTCTAGCACCATCTCTGCCTTCATTCAAATGCCCAGACCCAGTGGTTCTGGAAAGCAGGAATACTTCTCAATCCCTACAGCCATTTCCAGATTCTCTCTTTACCACATCATTCAATAATATCTCCTCCTTTGAAGTTCATCCCGATGAACATTTTTGCCCAGTTCAGATCTTGGTGGCCATTGTATACCAACTCTCAGGTCCTTCTCTTTCCTTTCTCAAGGAGTTCAGTGCCTGACTATCTTCCCTGTACTCCACAACTCATGTCCTTATACCAGTGGACTTCAACATCCATATTGATGCCCCAGCAAATTCCTTTTCTTCAATTCCTAAGTCCCTTTAAATCCCACGCCCTCATTCTAACTTCATTTCCATACACATAATTATTTCACTTTCTCCATTGAAAAACCCCCAAAGACTCTTCTTTCTGACCATAATTTCCTATCATCTCCTCTCTCCCTATGCATTCTATCTCCTACACCTATTCTTTGTCCGCATCTCAACTTCCAATTCTCCACCCCTTGGTACTTCTTTACGCATTATTTGTGTCTTTACATCAGTTACTGCTTCCCACACTTTATCCTATAGTGAGCCAATTCAGTTCTACATTATCCTCTACTCATGGATCCCTAACACTTTTTAAAGTGTTTTTTATTTATTTTCAGTTGTGTTACTCATCTCGTGCCAAACCTTAGCCCTGCCTGCTGCCTCCCCTACTCCTACTCATGTGCTACTTAACAAAACTGAAGAAAGCCACACAACCAGGATGATTAATACTTCATAAATTCATGCTATTCAAATTCAATTAGGCCCTCATTGCAGTAAGGCAATCCTTTTATTCCTCATTAATTGATTCTCTGTCTTACTCCTCACAGAAGCTATTTCAAACCTCTTTTCCTCAAGCCTCCTTCTATGCTCCTGCCTAAGCCCTCACTCTTCTTTAACCCCAGTTTCTGACAATAGGGTTTGCCTCCTCCTCACCAAGAGCAGCCTTTTTACATGCACCCTTGATTCATCCCCTTCCATCTTCTCCAGCATATTATAACCAGTTATTCTCTTTTTCTTTACTCTCCAACATTTCCCTATCTGCGGATTCCTCCCCTATTACCCTCAAATATGCCCAAGTCTCTCTCATCATTAAAACACTTCACTAGACCCTACCACAATCGTAGGTTTTCATCCTATATGTCTCTTTTTTCCAGCAGCAAAACTAGCAAAAAAACCTGTTTACCTTCATTTCTTCCCCGTTCTCTCCTCTCACTCACTCCTCAAATCTATGCAGCCACATCAGTTAAGAGAAACTCCTTTCTCCAAAGTTACCAAAAAGCTCTTAAATGCCAAATATAATGATCTTTTTTGTCTTCATCTTTTTTCTCCCTTTTGCTGTATTTGACACTGCTGACCATTCTCTCCCAGATACTCTGACTTCTGTGAGTTTTCAGGATACTCCTGGTTTTCTTCCTGTCTACATGAGCCTTTTCAATCTCCTCAGCTAGCTTATCGTCCATATAATTATCATCAACTGTGGATGTAGCCCGAAGCTTTGTTCTAGGCTACCTTTTCTTCTCTCTCTATACTCAGCTTCCATGGGTATTATTATCATTTCTATGTAAATGACTCATACACCTATATATTCAGACACAAGGGATCACTACTCTAGTACAACCTTTGCAGCAATCATCTGAGGAAGCAATTCCTGCGGAGAAGGGGCCAGCCATCCCCACCAACTGACAACCAACTTCCACATACAGAGAAGGCAAGCCAGTCAAGTTGAAATAGCTTGGCACTCTGAGGAAGAGACAGGAGATGGTACGTTCTAAATAGGGCAAATCACTGCTTTGACTATTATCTCTCCTCAGACCCTGATGAGACAGCCTAAGGCTCTGAACCCAAGAGCTAGGAATAGCAATGCCTTCCAAACCATCAAACTTGCTTCTAACTCAGACATCATTGAGGGGAGCGTAGCAATCATTGTGGAGGGGGATTGCATATTTCTCATCTGCACCAGAAACAACTGCTAACCGACTGCCACTGATAAGCATATGGGCATAGAAACCCTGGGAGTGGCCACACCCTCCAGTCCATCATTCCTGCATCCAGTTGGGCTCCTCAGCTATCATCTGGGAAAGCAAATTCTGTGGAAAAGAGACCATTCATCCCCACCAACTGCCAACTACCTACCACACACAGGTTAGGCAAGCCATCCTAGCTGAAGCAGCAAGGAACCGTCAGGAAGATAGAGGGCAGTATGTGCCAGGCAAGTCAAACCACCACCTTGACCATCATCTTCCCTTATGCCCTAATGGGGCAGCCAGTACCTTGAACCCAAGATCTTTGGGAATAACAACACTTTCAGCCCAGTGCCATCAGCCATCATTCTTAGAAGCAACCCTTGTGAAAATGCAAAACAACAATTCCTCCTGCAGGTGCTATAGCTATGGCCACTGAACACCTAGAAAAGAAAGTTCTTGCCACCAAGGTCCTTGGCGTGGTTAAACATCAGAAGTGGATAGGATTTTATTAGTAGAAATGAAATTAAAGAAGATATTCGGTGTGCATCAGAGAACAAAAGAAAACTTACAAGGAAGTAAAGATGGACAGTTCTTAACATAGTGCACAGTATTTATTATTTAGGCGTCCTTGAAATGGAAATTTATTGCGGTATATTTTGAATCCTCTATCACGTTCTGCTGTGCACATGGCAATGCTTTTTTTTTCTTTTCTTCTTTTCTATTATTTTAGTTTTAGTATTTAAGTTTGTTTCTTTTTTCTTTTATTTTGCATTTAAGTTTAAAATAAAAAAATACAAAATAAAATAATTCCTCTACATGTGAAAGACCACAAGACCTTTCCATCTTACTAGCAGCTGAAACTTTCCATTTACATTTTCCATAAAATGTGAGCTCCTCGAGAGCAGAGATTGCTTTACTTTTCTATTTGTATCCCTGGCATTTAGCACAATGCTTTGCACATAATAAGTAATTAATAAATGCTTGTTTCATTCATTTATTCATGTCTAGACCCAATCTCTCCTCTAAGCTTCAGTCCCACATCATCAAAAGCTTATTGGACATTTCAAACTGCATTTCCCGGAAATTTCCCAACTTGTCATGTCCAAAACTGAACTCATTATCTTTCACTCCAAATCATTCTGTTTTCCCAGTTCTGTCAAGACATTACCATTCTTCCAGTCCCTCAGGTTAGCAATTTCAGAGTTATCTTTGACTCCTTATTCCCCTCATTCTACATAGACAATCGGTTGCCAAATCTTACTGTTTCTACCTCCACAACATCTCTCATATCAGATCCCTCTCTTTACTCACAAAGCTACCACCTTAGTTTGCGCCCTCATCACCACTGCCCTAGATTATTGCAATAGCTTCTTAATTCATCTCCCTGCCTCAAGTCTCTTACCACTCCTGCCCATCCTACGTATTGTTGCTGAAGTGGTTTTCTTTAATCAAAAATCTGACCATGTCATTCCTCTACTCAATTAACTCCAGTGACTCCCTATTGTCTTGAGGATAGAACATAAACTCCTCTGTTTGGCTTTCAAAGAATTACTCATCCTAAATCTATCTTTCCAGTCTTATTATATATCATTCCCCTTCCTGCGTACTCCATAATCCAGCCAGATTGGCCTTCTCTCTGTTCCTTATACAAGACCCTGTATGTCCCATCTACATACCTTTACACTGGCTGTTCCCTATGCCTAAAATGTACTCCCTCCTTACCTCAACTTTTAAAAATTCCTCTCTTCCTTCAAGAAATGGCTCACTCTCCACTTTCTACATGTAGCCTTTACTGATTTACTCAAATGCTGGTGCTTCCTCTCTAATTTATCTAGTATTTATTTGTTTATTCATTCATTCACTTGCTTGTTTGCTTATTCATTTATTTATTTACTTATTCACTTTATTTGTACATGTGTGTATGTATGTACTTATTGACTTGACATTTATGCTATATATTTTTATATGTACTTGTCTTCCCTGTTAGAACGTAAACTCATGGAGAGTAGGGATTGTTTCATTAGCTGTACTTGTATCTCCAGTGCCTAGCACAGTGATTGCCACCACTGATTCCAGCCCTCGTCATTTCCTGCCTAGACTTGCAAGAGCCTTCTGGTTGGTATCACTGCTTTCGCTCTCTACTCACTCCAGTTCATCCTCCATTGAATTGTCAGATTGCTCTTCCTAAAGCACAAGTTTGGCCATGTCACCTCTTCACCTCCATCCCAGCCTCCATTCAATCAAATCCAGTGACTCCCTGTTGCTTGCAGGATCAAATATAAAATCATCTGTTTGAGCGTTAAACCCACCCTCCCTCTAGCTTGGCCTTTTCCCAGTTTTCCAGTCACTTTACTCCTTCCTCCTCACATACACTGTAATCCAATGGTCTTCTTGCTGTTCTTTGAACTAGACATTTCATCTCTGAGTTTAGACATTTTCGCTGCTGTCCACATCCCTGGAACTCTCCCCTTCTTAATCTCCTTTCAGTCTCAGCTGAACTACCACTTTCTGCAATAAGACTTTCCCAATCCCCATAAATACTTGTGGCTTCCCTTTGATAATTATCTCTAAATTATCTTGCATATAACTTGTTTGTACATACTTGTTTTCATGTTGTCTCTCTCACTAGAGAGAAGCCTGCTTTTTACCTTTCTTTGTGTCTCTATCACTTAGCATAGTGCCTTGCACATAGTAGGCATGCTATAACAAACATCTCTCTCTTTCATATATATATATTATATACATATATTATGTATGTATATGAAAGTAATAAGAGTTTGTTGATTGACTGGGTTTTCCCCCCAATTATTCATTTATTTATACAAAATATTCACTTTTTAAAATTTGGAGTTCCCAATTCTCTTCCCCCCTTTTTCTCCTTCCCCACCCATTAGGAAGGCAAGCAATAAAATATCGATTTTACACATGAAGTCACGCAAAACATACTTTCATATTAGCTGTGTTGCAAAAAAAAGGCAAGAAAAAGAAGTGAAAAATTGTTTCGATTTGCACTTAGAGTTCATCTGTTTTCTCTCTGGAGATGGATAATTTTTTTATCATAGACTTTTTGGATTTGTCTTGGATCATTGTCTTAAATGGAGTAGCTGTCTTTCGCAGCTGATCATCATACAATATTGCTCTTACTGTGTACAATATTCTTCTGGTTCTCTGCCCACTTAAGTCTTCCCAGGGTTTTCTGAAGTCATACTGCTCATCATTTCTATAGCACAATAGTATTCCATCATAATCATATACCACAACTTGTTCAGCCATTCCCTAATTGATGAACATCCCCTCAATTTCTAACTTTTTGCTGCCACAAAAATAGCTGCTATAAATATTTTTCTACATATAAGTCTTTTCTCTTTCTTTTGATCTCTTTGGGCTACAGACCTAATAGTGGTATTGCTAGGGCACAGTTTTCTAGCCCTTTGGGCATAGTTCCAAATTATTCTTCAGAATGATTGGATCAGTTCACAACTCCACCAAAAGAACATTCAGTGTATCTATGTTCTCACATCCCCTCCAGCATTCATCATTTTCCTTTTTTGTCATATTAGCAAATCTGACCAACATGAGGTGGTACCTCAGAATTGTTTCAATTTGCATTTCTCTAATCCATAGTGATTTAGAGCATTTTTATGTGACTATTAATACCTTTGATTTCTTCTTCTGAAAACTATGTATACATATCCTTTGGCCATTTATCAACTGGGGAATGGCTCATATTTTTATAAATTTAGCTTTACTTCCTATATATTTGAAAAATGAGGCCTTTGTCAGAGAAATTTGTTGCAAATTTTTTTCCATATTCCTGCTTTCCTTCTAATTGTGGCTGCATTGGCTTTACTTGTGCAAGTCTTCTTAATTTCATGTAATCAAATTATTTGTTTTACTTGTTGTGACTCCTTCTATCTCTTGTTGGGTCATAAACTTCCCTTATCTGTATATCTGACAGATGATTTATTTTCCATGCTCCTCTAATTTACTTTTGATGTCACCTTATATGTCTAAATCATGTACTCATTTGGACCTTGTTTTGGTATATGGTGTGAGATATTGGTTTATGTCTAGTTTCTGCCAAATTACTTTCTAGTTTTTCTAGTAATTTTTGTCATATCGTAAGTTCTTTCCCCAAAAGCTTGTATCTTTGGGTTCATCAAATACTAGATTACTATGGTCATTTACTACTGTGGTTGTGTACCTAATCTTTTCCACTGAATTACTACTCTATTTCTTAGCCAGTATCAGATTGTTTTGATGATTACCACTTTGTAATATAGTTTGAAATCTGGTACTGTTAGGCTGCCTTCACATTTTTTTCACTGAATACCTTCAAATTCTGGACTTCTGTTCTTCCAGATGGGTTTTGTTATTATTTTTTCTAAACCTACAAAATAATTCTTTGATAGTTTGATTGGTATGATTAACTGCTGATTAATTGTTGTTTATTCAGTTAGAATATAAAATCCTTGAATGTAGGGATCATTTCATTTTTTTGCATTTATATCTCTAGCACATAGCACAGTATCTGGAATTCAGTTAGTGCCTAACAAAAGTTTACTGACCGAGCGATTTTGCAGCACTACTCATTTATTATTTTAAATGGAAAGAGGGCCAAGGAAGAGAGAGGAGGTAAAAATAAAATTTGCCAAATTTATTCCTTGTTTTCAGTTCTGGTAGAGCTTAATGAAGAAAGAGATTAAAACTAATGGGTAAAATAAGATTTGGAACTATCTGTGGACTTAATCATTTATGCTATTCTTGCTAAACACTTCCTAGGAGCTGAGTATAGATTATATCTAATTTAAACTGATTGGTCAATAGCCACGAATGTTAACCCCACTGTGTTTCCACAGTCTTATAAATTAAGACAGAAGGAATGTATGAATATCAGACGTTTCTGACATTTCTCATGTCTATTATCAACTGTGTATGTTCAGTAGCCAAGTGACAATTTTAGATCATTATGCTGCGTTCACAAACATTTTTAAGATAAAAATTAAACATATATTTGATAAAAATAGTTATAATAAATATTTCTATAGAACAAATGCACACATATGTATATATGTGTTTATCCTATATACATTTATATAGTCCATATTCCTATGGAATACATATGATAAAACATATGTGTTTACATATATGTATATTCTATATATCTCTTTGTAAGTATTTCTGTTTTATCATAAATACAACTTTAATTTTTATCTTGAAGGTATTGTGACTGCATAATGATCTAAAATTGTCACTTGCCTACTATATGTAAACAATTGGTAATATAAATGTCAGAAATCTCTGGTGCTTATACATCTTCCCTGTCTTTCTTTAAAATATTGTGTATATATGCATTCATATATACATACTTATGTGTATGTGTATATACACATATATGTGCAGAGGGGAGGAGGGAGAGAGAGAAAGAGAGAGAGAGAGAGAGATGTTCAATGGAAAGAGATTCAACTTAAGAATCAGGAAGACATGAGTTCAAGTCATGGTTTTACATTTTTCTGGCTGTGTGACCCTAAGCAAGTCACTTAACCTCTTTATCCCAGGTAATTCTCCAAGTTATAAGTATAGAGCTGGTGCCAATGCACATTTCAAGTGTGTTACCCAACTTGGAGTTCCCTATGCTAATAAACCACAGAACTACGCTGTACTAATACTGATAACTTAGAAAAAATGGAATTATGAAATTAAATAATCAATTGAAATCTGACTAAGAGGAAGCTTAATTTCCAGGCTGAATACCCTGTGAGCACAAGTGCCTATAAAAGGGCATTTGGGTGGTTTGTTTCAAGACACCATATTGCTTTTAAAGATCAGATGCAATTGTGAGAAGTATTGCTCTCCTCCTCACCCTGTGATGATTCATCATTTAGATGCATGACTGTTGGAATCTATCAAAACTGGCTTCTTTTCAGGGACTTTCCTTAATTAGTTCCTTTAAAAATTGTTTCATGGTTCTGTGTTGCTGTGGTGGAATGAGCCAACTAAGTTTTAACTGTCCTTCATTTATGAGATCATGATGAGAGCAAGGACCATAATATCCATTAAACACACACACACACACACACACACACACACACACACACACTGCATATATACACAGGTATTCTATGAATCCATTAGTTAGCTTCTAGCCTTCATGTAAGATATTTTGGCCTTGGAATTGACATTGGCTTCAATCAAAGTGTCACTTGTACACAGACTAGCTATTGTGTGATGATCATTATATACTGTAGTTATTAGCCTAGCTTCCTTCCAAGCTGAAAAAAGAGGTTTCTATCTCTCTGCAACCTAGCTGGCTTATAATAAAACACCTGAGCATTGATGTGCTGATTGTACTAAATGGATTTTAAATCCTTCTCAGTGGATAGGACAGGTATACTTACACACCACTAGCTGCCAGTATCTACATCTCAATTTTAATTAGCACAGTAATTCCTAGCCAATACCAGCTGTTATCTTTCCCCTCCTATCCTGTGACTTAGATAAACTGTGGAAGAAAAGTTAACAAGTTTTAGATAAAAATAATCATGCAGACCTAATTTTATTTTTTTCTCATAAGATTTGCAAATAAAATTCCTTTAAATACCTCATTCTCTCTCTCTCAAAACAAAACAAAACAAGAACAACAACAAAAAATCCTGCTCCTGGATGTTTATTGAGAACACAAAATACTTTTTGCTTCCATAGGATCGTGTTTTTTAAATATAAGAAGATTAAACCACTCTCCAAACATTACCTAATCCTTCCAACATCCCTTGGAGAAAGTACAGGTATTATTATCCCCATTTTACAGCTGAGGAAACATTTCTCAGTTGAGTTGCTTGGCCTTGGCCTTTTTAAATCCAGGATTTATTTGTTGCCTGATTTATTGACTTGGACCCCTGCTACTGACTGCTTCCAATCTGGAGCTGTCAATCTGCGTGGTGGTACTTGAAGGTATCCCCTGAGCTATTCTCTCAGGCCAGCCAGGGACTATTTAGTGGCTTCAGAATGTGCAGCTCTAACTGACATTCCAAACTGCACAATAGACCTACAGCTTCTGCTCTGCCTCTGTCATTAGTTCCGAGAGGTCAGCTACAAACCAATTCCAACTTACATGCACCTGTCTATTCGTTCATCTTTTTTACCCTGAGAAGAGAGAAGTAGGGGAGGGAGGATGTTTTGCAAGGACGTTACCAGGATACCTCTCCCTGGTCTGCAATTAGAAATTATGTAGTTTCCTGTGAAACAATGATTTGGAGGGTGAGCTGGGAGTGGAGAACTCTAGGTGAGGAAAACTCCCTTTATCAGTGCAAATGCGCAACTACTCTACTGCTTATAATAAATTAAAATGTGAGTATAAAATATGGAATCCATCTTAGTTTACTACCCCCTCTTTGCATGCTGAAAGCACATGGCAAGAGGACTAAAAATCAAAATTTGCTATTTTGTTTTCATCTTTCTGAGAGTGAGGAGACAATTATCTGCTCTTTATAAAATGTTCAAATAAATATCTTTGAAGTTTAAAAAGGCAACTGGATGTGAGTAGAGGGAATATCATGTTTATCTAATCAGCTCTATCTCTTTCCTTTTCTAAATGAAGTTATTCTTATTTCCTGATTTGGAAAGAATGGTTATTACGAAAGGAATTAATTTATCTGAAGAAAAAAAATCTATGAAATTCAACGAGAAGATGGAGCTGGACGAGCTGTGAGCTTGGTTTTGGTGAAGTAAGCATTGTGCGTATAGCTCCCAATGTGCAGACTTTCTGGTGATCAGTTGAAATCTGGGAAGTGGGCAAAATCAATAAGAGAAGCCATAATGATGCTTTATCCAGAGAAGGTCAACTCCCACTAAACTGATAATTGTAAATATTGTCTGAATTGCCTTATCTCAAATTAACATCCATTTTGACCATAGGACACATAGTAATTTTATTGAAATTTTAGGTAAAATGATAGAAGCAAATTTCCTTAAAGAACATAAATTTTTAAACAAATTAATTTTCTGTGCATATATATATATACATATACACAGAATTATATGTGTAATTATATATGCACATATATTTGTTACACAAACACACACATATATACTTTATGTTTTGCAAAGTGCTCTACAAATGTCTCATTTTATCCTCACAACAACTGTGAGAGGTAGGTGTTATTTTTGTCATCCCCATTTTACAGATGAGGAAACTGAGGCAAGCAAAAGTTAAATGACTTGCCCAGGGTCCTACAGCTAGCCAGTATCTCTGACCAAATTTGAACTCAGGTCTTTTTGATTCCAGGTCTCCGTACCGCTTAGATACATGCACATATGCACATATGCACGCTATATAGCAAAACACACATATATAGAATGTAATCTGTATCTTTGATAGGAACAATTGCATTAATAAGATCTTACAACAATTTGAATATTGAATATTTTCCTAGTTATGCTACTGGGTTGCTATTAAGGAAGCACTATAATTTCTGAAGAATCAAAATTGCAGGCAACACGAAAGATAATGTTAAAATTCATGGTGGGTGTCACTATGCTACCAATAATGACTTTTGCATAGGAAGTGGCATAAAAGGTATCATTAGGGATATGAATGTCTGCAAAGCACATACTTAACCAGCAACTTTCTACCTCTGGAGCAGGCTGCATAAAACGTGCCCAGGGCAGGGGAAGAACACATATCCTTAAATGATGTGGATGGTATGAGGGCTGTGAGTGGAGGGAACTGACACGTCAGGGAGAGATTCACCTGGGGTGTGGTGATGAAGGTGTAAACACAGCCATCTGCTTGTGATTTTAACTAATCATTCTTGTTACCTAGGTGCTAAGTTCTTCTTTCCAGGCTGATAAAGGAATGTAAGGCTGTAAACTCTTCTGTATTTCGGCACACTAGGTAACAGACCTGAGATCCTGACACTAGTTGCAGCTCTGCTGAAAAAAATAAGTGGGCAAAATTGAGGGATGTTAAGTGGACAGCCTGAGTGTAGTACTGGTACTCATACAATATTAGAAAGGATCAGGGAATGGTCTTTGGTGCATTGCATGGATCTTCTATGGAGTGTTTTGTTAGAACAATTTATACAAAATTTGTCTACCATGAGAAAGTATGGAGTAGTGGTGGGTTAGAGCAGGCTTCTATCAGCTCTGCGTGATTGGTTAATTTTCAATGTTAGCCTTTATACCTCAGAAATCAACAAATACTACATATCAGGGCTTTTTATTGTTTTCTTAATTGTCTAGATTTATGAAAGTGATGCAGAAAATGTTAATAATTCAGATTAATCTGAAAACTGTGTCGTGCATGTTTTTCCCCCAGAAAGCCAATTGTTATACATTAACCAAAAGACTTCTGGTGGGGAGAAACTGCTTCCTATGCACTGAAAGCAGTACTGGTAGAGAACATAGAGTCATTGAAAAACCAAAGTTTAACTGCCAACATTGCTTATAAGAAACAAAAGCAAGCATTTGGTCATTTAGCCTGTGTAGGCCTCTTGGCAATTCTGTTTTGATATGATACTCTAACTAGATCAAGGGCATCTTTGAGATCTATTTTCCTACATGGTAGAGCTGAAAGATTCACATGTGAAACACAAAGCCACGGTTATCACACATCATACTTTTAAAATCTCAAAACATCTATCTCCCATGTTGGCAGCTAGAAGGCAGTCCACTCCATTTGGGAGAAAAGTAGTAAGTAAGAGGTAGTATTGTTTTTATGAAACAATACTGATTCTAGTGTGGCTTAGCATCACCATGACTGAACAATAGACAAGGATGGAGACTGTACCTGTTACTTCATCAGTATAAGGAACTTCAAGATGAGGAAATTATCTCTAACAATGTGGGTTGACATGTTCTTGACAACTCAGAGTCTTGGAGAGTTGCCTGGACCAACATGTGGACTTGAACTCAGGTTTTCCTGGCTCTGAGGTGAATTTTATCCACCATGCCATCCTGCGTCTCTGAATAATAATAGAAAAATGAATATAAATTAACTAAGTTTTCAGCTGTCATCTACTTAGTAGTTTGTTATTTGAAGGCTCAAAACGGTCTAACAAGGTTGAAAAGGAACAATTATCAACATGGGTGTCAGTGAAGATAAATTCAACGCACAACAGGACACACTAGATCTAGGTCTATATAAGGGAAATGTTTCCAAGGCATTCTACATTGTTAGTTCCAGATATTTTTCTTTCTCTCCTTATCTTCTGCCTATTCTTTTTCTACCTTAAGCTAAGGAGATGTTAAAGATAAGAAAGACAGCTTTCTTTTCAGAAAAATTCTGATGAAACAAATGCTACAAGACCAAGGCATAAAAGAGGACTGAACTAGCTCTAATGTTGAGACATCACCACTCACCAAGCCCTACATGTTCCGGTTTATGCCTTGCTGGTCTGTGTATTTGCTCTCATACAGATGCAACTGAAAGGAGGAAAAACAGATTACACTAAAGGAGGAAAAACAGATTACACTAATGCAAAGTGAGGAAAGGACTCCTTTGTTCAATTGTGGCAAAAAAACACACAGGGGTCTCTGTGGAAACTGACGTGAACATGGCACGCACCTGGTATGCTGCTCTCTGGGAAGAGTGATGTCATGCTGGGAGTTGAGACCTAGCTCCATATTCAGATAGGAACTGAAAGCCATCTGCTCTCTGCATGATCACTAGGAAGAAGTTTTCTTTTTTTTTTTTCCATTGCTAAGGTTCTGTTTAGAACGTGATACAATAAGATTAACCCCTTACGAAAAGGTGCTTGTGGCTTTTACCATATATCTGCTCCAGATGACCATGATCTGGTTAATGTCTATCAGGGATCACTAAGTCAGTAGGCTGGAATCGTGTTCATATTTATGGTCTTAGTTGGACTGCTTGTTTAGCTAGCAACTTCTGTCAAATTTAGTGACTCTCACCGGTGGAAAAGGTGTTTATTGAGATCATTGAAGTCGTAAAGTATATTTGTATTTATGCAGCATCCTGTTTTTTTTTCTTTTGAAACAGACTTTTGATGTCCCAAAAGACCCAAATGAAGACTTTACCCTTCAGTACTCATATATACTGATATGGTAATACATGATAATATGGTAATATATGGTAAAATGGTAAAAGAACACTTTAACCATAATCAGGATACATACATACACGCATACATTGTAAATACTTTTTAAGAGGCCTGCAAATTTATATTGTTGGGGATTACATTTTTGACACTCCCCATATTGCTTTAGTAACCATTCCCTTCTCTCTATCTCACTTGATGCAAAAAACACTCAATTCCCACAAAAATGCAGATTCTATTCAAACCTAAACTGAAAACGGAATAGAAAAGGGAAACAGAATACTTCAAATATTATTTCATAGATTCATAAAATTTTATAGCTATAAGGAGCCTTACAGATTGTGTAGTCCATCCTTCTTATTTTTTAAATGAGGAAATGTTACATCTATTGCCTGATTCTCATGAGGCCTACTGCCTCGTTTCCTTAAGGCCCTTGCACAATTGGCATATGAATCAAATGCTTATCGTAGTGACTATGGTAGCTGCAAAGGACATACAGTTAACGCTGCTGGGAAGACTACTGGTAGTGGAAAACATCTACTACAAATTCCAAATTTTGCTAGTGGAATCATAGGTGTTTACAGCTGGATAGTTAATCACCAAGTGTATTTCATGTTCTTATACCTGGAGCTACATTTGGGGACCTCTCACTTAAGGTGACCAAACATGCCTATAATTTGGTGAGAGCCTATTTAAAGAAGTGAATAGATTAAAACACAAGTCTTAAAAAGAACATTTGGCTTCTGAAAATCCTGAGATCAGATCCTAAAATAAGACACACCATGCCTAACTGTGATGTAGATTGTAGATTGTTGATCATCCCAGGATGCTTAAAGGTAGCTTTGCACATCAGCATTATTGGTCACAGTAGTTGGGTTGCAATGTGGGAGGAGCGAAACTTCTGGAAAGCCAGATATGTCCTTAGGCCAGAAAGAAGGAATAAGGAAAGGGAGTTTTTTCATTTTTTTATTATTTTTTTTTTTTCTCCTGAAGCAGGAGGGAATAACAGCCCTCTTAATGAGAATATAGCCAGTACTATTGTGTATAGCCCCCAGAGGAACTTTTAGTATTCATTTTCATCTTCAGATCCTGGAATTGTTAACATTTTAATTTCCTTTAATATATCCTAGAAGATATTTAGGTATTAAGTAAGGTAATATTTGTGCATAGAAAATATGCATAATATTAAAAATAAAATTTTATAGTCTTTTACTTGACCAACTTTCAACAATACTCAGCACTCAAAAACTGAAGAGTTTGAATGGAAACAAATCCAAACCAACTCTCTTCACTTAGCAAAGTGCCTGGCATTTAATAGTTGCTTAACAAATCCTGATTGACTTAAGTGCATGATGGTATGTGTACTCCCCAGTTAAGGACACAAACACTCATCATTCTAAGTGAAACTGCACAGTCCTGGAAGAAATATTACTGAATTGGACTAGCAGTTCACTATATGATTTTTTTAAGCAAGTGACCTGTGGTAGGAGGTGGCTCATTGGGTAGTGCACTAGGCCTCGAGTCAGGAAGACCTGAGTTCAAATTTGACCTCAGACACTTACTAGCTATGTGACCCTGGGTAAGTCACTTAACCCTGTTTCCCTCAGATTTCTCATCTGTAAAATGAGCTGGAGATCAAAATGGAAAACCACTCTAGTATTTTTGCCAAAAACAAAAAAACCAAATAGTGTCTCAAAGAGTCAGACATGACTGAACAACAAGAAGACCTGTGGTAGTAACAAGAAACTGTGGATCATTTTCCTCTCAAAAAATATATGTATATATGTATGTATATACATATACATACTTACATATATACATATACACATACACACATACACACATATATACATACATACATATATTTTTGCATATGTGTGTATATATATATATGTATATGTATATATATATATATATATATATGTAGAGAGAGAGAGAGAGAGAGAGAGAAAGAGAGAGAGAAAGAGAGAGAGAGAGGGCGGGGAGACAGAGAGAAAGAGAACCTTCTATTGCAAAGTACTTCTAGATGCTGGGGGACACTGGAATATTCAAATAGATCAAATAGATCTATGATGAATCAGTCTGGAAGTTTCCTCCAAAAATGGTGATCACAATCCCTCCATGCTTGCCCATCCAGCATAATTCTTGTCCTTATCAACCCATAAAATCATCAGAGAGTGGTGAGGCACACAATATGAAGAAGGCCTTTCTTACTTTTTCCTGACATCTCAAGAGAACCAGTGCACTACTCTGATTGTCCATCTGTCTTCCGTTTCGTTCATCACCTGGCCAATCTGTATTTTTTTCCCATTATACATGTTTTACACATCTTTTTCTGAGTTCTGCACTGGTTATATGTTGCAACATGATCACATCCACCACGTGCCTCTCTATTGCCCTCTTTGTGAGATATATTTTTAATTCTTCATAAATGTATATTCCATGTCCAAGTTTTACTTTCATGGAAAGCTTGGGATCAGTAAAGGAACTTTGCAGTTTCGCAGTCAATCCAGGTGTAACAACAATTCAGCTAGTAGCTGCTGCTGAGGTATAAAACCCAACCAGACCAGCAACAAAAGCTGCCAGTACAGGTTCTTTGATCTGCTTTACTAAGGAAAGTAACTTTAAGGGGTTAACAATCTCACTTTAATCAAACACACAAACAAATATCATTTGTTAGTTCAGGGGAAAAAGCCAGCAACCTGAACTTCAGAGCACATTCAAACATAAAATTACAAACATACAAATTCAAACAAATTACAAACAAGGACAGTATAAACAGATCAAATCACAATTCAGTTACCAGAGAAGAACCAATGGGTCTGGGTTAGCAAAGCCGGGGGGCAGTTATAGTGGCTTGCCCAGAATCACAGCCACTCTTCCAGTGAGTGAGAACCCCCAAGCAAAACATCTGGGTTTCTTCAAAGCTGGGGGGCTCTTAATAATGGCTGCCCAGAGTCTCTTCAAGTCACATGACACTCTTCCAGAGAGTGAGAGCCCCAAATGAAAAATGCCAACCTCAGAGTTTATATACCCTGTTCAAGGTCAAAGGGTGTCATAACATACAACTCACCCACACGACCTAAAAGCATCACAAACATGAGACTCAAATCCATGTAAACTAGGCTTTCCCTTGAGGCAAGCAGGTCATCAAAGCCTCCCAATTTAATCAAAGAAACAAAGGCCGGAGTCATCAAGCGCACTTGATTAAATAAGTGCTCCAAAAGAGAAAACAGTAAAAAAAAGTCCCACCTTAATTACTGCTACACTCGGTCAGTTTCCTCCTCCTGTTCAACTCTGGGACTAACTTGTCCATTTATACCTTCTCTCCCAGATATGCTTCCTGATCGTTATTCATAGATGGCCCATCCAAACACATGTTATAGTCTTGGCAATAGATATTCTTTATCCTTTTCATCTTTCCTGTGTGAATGATTAGGACAATCTCCTTTGAGTTATTATAGATCTTTTCTGGGAGGCTCTCCAATACTCCAAAACATTAAATGATTAGCATAGTGTCATCTGCAAACGGAAGCATCTGGGAGACCTCAACATCTATAGGAAATCCCTCATCAACTTGCACTTTCTTCTAGATCTCCTCCATCAGAGTAATGAACCTCTATTGTGAGTATGTATCTCCCTGTTTTAAACCTTACCCGGTGTTCTGAATGTCATAGAAAAGGGTTGTTCTTATTATATATCTCAAAGAATCTTGAAGGATTTTAGTGTTTAGATGGGAGAAACCTTGTTAAAGAAGATCCTGAGAGGTAGTGTTTTGCTCTACCATATCCATATCCCCCCATAATCAACAAACATTAAGCACAATAGGACCTTATATTCTCTACTTCTTTTGGTTAAATGATAAAGGTGTGATCTAATGTTGAACATTGCTTGCAACAGCCTGCTGGAAAACATACAAAAATAAGACATAGAATTTGCCTTTAGGGGCTTACAATTTGGCAGAGCCAAATAACTGATTCACAGATGGCTATTAAAGCAAGTAAAATAAATGGGTTGGTAGGAGAACACAAAATACTATCAGAGAACAGAGAAGGGAGAGACTGCTTTAATTAGAGAGACAGGTAGTGTTTCATGGACAAAGAGCCTGTTGAGTATACACACCTAGATGTTTCAGAGGCATCTCAAACTTAACTTACTGAATACAAAAAATCATCTCCTTCCCCTAATCCTATCAGGGCACCACCATTCTTCTAGTCACCTAGGTTCACAACTTCGAAGCTATTATTGGTTCTGCCCTTTCCTTTCCCTTCCTCCTTCTCCAGCCATGACCAGTGGATTCTCCACATCTCGTCTAACCCCCTTCACTTCACTGTAGTCACATGGCCACTGTGCTACTTCATCATCACCTTGTACCATATTGCGATAGTTTCCAAATTGGTATTCTTGCTTCCAGTCTTGCCCTTCCCTGTTCCAGCTTTCACACAATTGCCACACTGATATTACCAAAACACAAGTCAAACCATATCACTGTAACTTGTGGTTCACTGTGGCCTCTAAGATAAAAAACAAACTCCCCTCCTTGACATTTAAAGCCCTTCAAAATCTGCATTGAGTCTATTTTTTTCCAGATTTATTTATGATTAGACCTTAGGACAAGCAAATAAAATGGTCTGACTCTGATAATATCACACAGAGTAATCTCAAACAAATCTGGCAGGATTGGCTGTATCCAAATTACAAAGGGCTTTAAATGTCAAAGAGGGGAGTTTGTCCTCTATCCTGGAGGCAATAGTGAGCCCTCACAGCTTCTTGGGGCCTTTTCTGTCTGGACTGCATTCTCTCTTTGCCTCTTTGAATCTCTAGCTCCTGTCAAAACCCAGCTGAAGTGCTGCCTCCCGCCTGATGGTTTTCCAATCTACCCGGTTTGCAGAACTTTCCTCTACAAAAGGTATCATGATAAGAAAAGGAAAAATTACTTTGTATTTATTTTGTACAGCCTTATTTGTAAACATGTATCCCCATCCAGCTTCCCACCCTGCTGCTGTCTTACGTAAGTTTCCTACAAAAGCCAGGGATTATTTTATTTGTTTTTCTTTGAATAACTTACTCATAGAAGGTTAATAATTCCTTTTTTGAAAAAAAAATTATACTTTTCCAATCACATGTGAAAACAAATTTTGACATTTTTCCTCACTTAATAGGATATTTTCCAATTACATGTAAAGATAATTTTCAGCCTTCACTTTTATAGGATTTTGAGTTCCAAATTTTTTTCTCCCTTCTTCCCTGCCCCTCTCCCCAAGATGGTATGCAGTCTGACATAGGCTATATGTGTACAATCCTATTAGACATATTTCTGCATTAATCACATTGTAAAGGAAGAATCAGAACAAAAGGGAAAAGCCATGGATAACTGGATTCCCCTCCATGCTATTTCTCCTTCCATTTATTCTGTCTTCTCTCTCCTTTTAATATGTCCCTCATCAAAAATGCTTTGCTTCTGATTACCCCCTCCCCCAGTCTGCCCTCCCTTCTGTCATATCCCCCCTCCCCTTCTCTTATCACCTTTCCCTCCTTCTTTCCTATAGGGTAAGAGAGATTTCTTTACCAAGTTGCATGTGTATGTTATTTCCTCTTTGAGCCAATTCTGATGAAAGTAAGTTTCACTCACACCTTCTCACCTTCCCCTTCCCCTCCACTGTAAGAGCTTTTACTTACCTCTTTTATGTGAGATAATTTATCCCATTTTACTTCTCTCTTTATCTTTTCCTAGTACATTCCTCTGTCAACTCTTAATTTTATTTTTTAGATATCATCCCTTCATATTAAACTCACACCTGTGACCTCTATATATACTCCTTTTAACTACCCTAATACTCTGGTCTTTTCTGCAAGAAAGCTTGAAAGTCTTCTATCTTATCGAATATTCATTTTTTTTGCCTGAAGGATTATATTCAGTTTTGCTGTGTAGGTGATTCTTGATTGCAATCCTAGCTCATTTACCCTCTGGAATATCATCTTCGAAGCCCTCTGATTCTTTAATGTAGAAGCTGCTAAATCTTGTGTTATCCTGACTGTGACTCCACCATACTTAAATTGTTTCTTTCTGGCTGCTTGCAATATTTTCTTCTTGACCTGGAACCCAGGAATTTGGCTATAATATTCCTGGCAGTTTTCATTTGGGATCTCTTTTAGGAGATGATAAGTGGATTCTTTTAATTTCTATTTTACCCTCTGGTTCTAGAATATCAGGGCAAGTTTACTTGATAATTTCTTGAAAGATGATGTCTAGACTCTTTTTTGATCATGGCTTTCAGGTAGTCCAATAGTTTCTAAATTATCTCTCCTGGATATATCTTCCAGCTTAGTTGTTTGTCCAGTGAGATATTTCACATTTTCTTCAATTTTTTCATTCTTTTGATTTTGTTTTATCGTTTCTTGATTTCTCATAAAGTCATTAGCTTCTTCCATTTGCTCCATTCTAATTTTCAAGGAATTATTTTCTTCAGTGAGCTTTTGGACCCTCTTTTCCATTTGGTCAACTCTGCTTTTAAAGGCATTCTTCTCCTCATTGGCTTTTGGACCTCTTTTACCATTTGGCCTTCTCTGTTTTTTAAGGTGCTATTTTCTTCAGTATTTTTTTGAGTCTCCTTTACCAAGCTGTTGACTCATTTTTCATGATTTTCTTACATCACTCTCATTTTTCTCCCCAATTTTTCCTCTACTTCTATTAATTGATTTTTAAAGTCCTTTTTGAGCTCTTCCATGGCCTAAGGCCAATTCATATTTCTTGGAGGCTTTGGATGTAGGAGTTCTGACTTTGTTTTCTTCTAAGTGTGTGTTTTGATCTTCCTTGTCACCATGGTAACTTTCTATAGTCAGAAGTTTTTTTTTTTCTGTTGTTTGCTCATGTTATTAGCCTATTACCAGAACTCTTTGTTAAAGTAAGGCTCTTTTTCCAAGGTGGAGGGTGAACTGTTCCAAGCTTCAGGGGTTTTGTGCTGCTGTTTTCAGAGATACTTCTAAGGACCTGAAAGTTTTCGGTTCTTCCAAGTGGCATGATCTAAAGAGAGGTGTTTTCTATTCTCCTGGCCTGTGTTCTGGTCTGTGAGAGATCACAAGCACTCTTTTCTGCCCTGGAACTGTGAGGAAGGTGCCCCCTCCACTGTGGCCACAAGCTGTGCTATGCTAGTGCTCCTCCTCACCCTGGGACTGCCACCAAGAACTGTGACCCAGACCTGAGTATGGGCAAAGCAACAGAGTCCTGCCTCAGTGCTAACAAAGAGACCTCTGCAATCTCCTTCTAATCAGTTGTTCAACTCCCTTAAGGTCTGTGGGCCGAGAGCTCTGGAAGCACCCCCTACCACCACCACTAATTCAGTCACTCCCAAGGCCTGCTCCTAGCCTGCTGGGGCTGGGGCTGTGCTGGAATGGCCTCTGCTGATCTGCACTCCACTCTCACCCAAGTGTAACACACTTTTCCTTCTGACCTTCCAAGTTGTCTTTGGCATCAGAGGGCTGAGAGGTCTAGAAACCTCCACTGTTGCCAGTGATTCAGTCACCTGAGGCCTGCTCTGGGTTTGCTGGGCCCAGGTCTTCACTGGCATGGCCTGTGTTAGACTGTACTCCTCTCTTACTCTGTTGCGACAGACCTTTCCTACTGACCTTCCTAGTTGTCTTGGGCTGGAGATTTGTTTCACTCCATCTTTTTGTGGGTTCTGCTGCTCTAGCATTTGTTTAGAGTCATTTTTAAAGGTATTTGGAGGGGTTTGGAGGAGAGCTCAGGCATGTGGGCTCTCAGCCCACAGATGTAAGGACGCTGAACAACTGATCAGAAGGAGATTACAGAGGTCTTTTTGCTAGCACTGGAGAAGGACTCTGTTGCTTTGCCCATGCTTGCATTCAGGTCACAGTCCTGGGTGGCTGTCCCAGGGTGAGGAGGAGCACTTGTGCATCAGGGCTTGTGGCCACAGTGGAGGGGGGTATTCCTCACGGTTGCAGGACTTGTGGTCACTCGAAGACGAGAGCACAGGCCAGAAGAGTACTAAACACCTCTCCTTAGATCATACCACTTGGAAGAACTGAAAATTTACAGATCTCTAGAATTATCTCTGAAAACAGCAGCACAAAACCCTTGAAGCTTGGGACAGTTCACCTTCCACCCTGGAAGCACAGCCCTATTTTAACAAGAGTTAAGAAGTCTGGTAATAGGCTAGGAAAATGAGCAAACAACAGAAAGAAACTCTGACTATATTGTTACTATGGTGGCAAGGAAGATCAAAACTCACACTCAGAAGAAGACAACAGAGTCATAACTCCTACATCCAGAGCCTCCAAGAAAAGTATGAATTGGTCTTAGGCCATGGAAAAGCTCAAAAAAGGATTTTAAATATCAAGTAATAGAAGCAGGGGAAAATTTGGGAAGAGAAATGAGAGTGATGCAAGAAATCATGAAAAATGAAACAACAGCTTGCAAAAGGAGACACAAAAAATATTGAAGAAAATAACACCTTAAAAACAGAGAAGGCCAAACGGTTAAAAAGGTCCAAAAGCCAATGAGGAGAAGAATGCCTTAAAAGGCAGAACTGGCCAAACAGAAAAGGGCACCCGAAAGCTCAATGAAGAAAATAATTCCTTATATTATACATAGATGAAATTTTTTTGCATGTTAAAATTACTAATATTAAGGACTGCATATAAATTAAAGCAAACTAAGGGCCTAGTTCAATAACTCATTGTTGACATGGGTGACCTTGGCAGCTAAGTAGGGTTGTGAATAGAGCACTGGGGCTGGGCTCAGGAAAACCTGAGTTTGAATCTAATCATGCTATCTGTGTGACTCTGAGCAAGTCACTTAGCCTTATTTTGTCTGAGTTTCCTCAACTATAAAATGATCATTGTAATAGCACCTACCTTCCAGGGTTGTTGTAAGGCTCAAACGAGATAATACTGTAAAGCACAGTTCCTGGCACATAATAAGCACTAAACAAATACTTTTTTTTCTTCCTTCCTTTCTTCCTTCTTTCCTTCCTTTCTTTCTCTTCCTTTCTTTCTCTTCCTTTCTTTCTCTCTCTTCCTTCCTTCCTTCCTTCCTTTCTTCCTTCCTTCCTTTCTTTCTTTCTTTCTTTCTTTCTTTCTTTCTTTCTTTCTTTCTTTCTTTCTTTCTTTCTTTCTTTCTTCCTTCCTTCCTTCCTTCCTTCCTTCCTTCCTTCCTTCCCTCCTTCCTCCCTCCCTCCTTCCTTCCTTCTTTTCTTCCCTCCTTCCCTCTCTCTTTCCTTCTACAAGGCCCATTCTCCAATGTAGTATGAATTGTGGTAGGACTCACCAAGTTAGAAAGATTTCAATTATCAGCCCTATAGTGGGCTATGTCTGCCATCTAAGGTTCAGCCAAACTAAGTCTGAAGATGTTTAATGATAAGAAATCGGATACCTGGTGACAAAAGTTTGTGATCAAGCAAGACCATACTCTAAAGTATAGAAAGATTGCCTTCCATGTGGAGGGACAACTGGTTATATCATGAATCCATGAACTATTAAATGTAGACATACTATAATGAATATTTTTTTTAAAAAAGACTATCAAAAAAACCTTTCTTTTTTGAGACCTGCAGGTGGGTTTTTTACTAATCAGATATTTCTGAATATAGATATAATTTCAAAAGTGGATATATCTCACATGGATATATTTACTTTTTCCTTTCCCATTTTAGGTTCCACCTGTCCTCATAACACTCATGGGCCTGTTATGAATGCTAATCGCTTAAAGTGAAAATTTATTTGTCTCTAAATTCCATGTATAGTATTTATGTAGATATAAGTACTTAGTTGAGAGGGGGGTTATATCTTGGTAGTTATAATTTCACATAATTCAGTTTCATTTTTTTGTGGTTGCTGTTCTTTCCACTTATATTATTGTGGTCGTGTATATTCTAGTCCTATTTGCTCTGATTTCACTTTTTTTTTGTCACTGACTACTAAAACGACTGGCATATCCATTTAGCATGTACCCATTAGTAGGGCTGTATGGGGTGTTCAAAGAGGACTAGCACCTCTGGTGTGAAGCTTGCCAAGCCCTTTTCAGGGATGCTCATCCACTTTTGTTGTCCACCTGACACTCAATTCTTACCTGTGGCTCCAAGAAGCTGTGTCATGCACAGCTTGACACACCCTGGTAACCTGTCTTGGCAGACAAGTTAAGCCAGATTGAGAGTAACTGACAGGCTTCAAACACATCATGATTTAGGGTAGTGTCCACCCCAAGCACATGAAGACTTCCCCCAGAGGAATGGGTGGTTGAGAACAATTTGTCCCAATGGCCATTGAAGGTGGCTGAAGCAGATGCTGTGGAGTGTTTGCAGCTTGTTCAGACTTTGAAGATGCCAAAGTCATCCACTGTATCCTGGGCTATCACAAGTTGCCCTGACTTTGATCTTGCTGTTGAACTTTGATGACTCTTGAAGGGAGAGTGAGGCTAACCACTTTGTACAACTCTGCCTCACTTAAATCCAATTCACATGTAAGTCAAGACACTACCCTGTGATGTCATTAACTCTTTTTGAAAATGAAGGACAACCACTCAGTAGCAACTCCAGCACATTGAAAAGTTACCCTCCACTTTGTCACAAAACCAAATTAATATTTTCGAGGAACTTTTAGAAATGGGCGATTTTAGAAAAATAGTCAGGCATTCAAGACTTTAAGTAGTTTCCACAGAGTTCTCCCAAAAAGAGTAGTGGCCATGTAACAACAGATCTATGGTAGGGAGAATAGTATGGTCTTGAAATTAAAGAGAAAATAATCAAATAGTTTGTAATAGAATAAGTAATAAGGTGTAGCCTGGAGGGGAGAGAAATCCTTGGAGTGGGAAAGATGAGTTTAAGTCAATGCCCCTGAAATGTGCTAGCTGCTTGATCATGGATAAGTCACTAAACTTCTGAGGGTTCTGGGCAATCCTATGACTGAGGTACAGATGCAAGTTAAAGAGGTTTACATCCTGGAATTCCTTATACTGATGAAATCATAGGGCCAGACTGAAAGGGTGGGCAATTAAATATTTAGATATTTAGCTTTCTTTTTTATTCTAATTTTTAAATTTTATTGGTAGCTTTTGCTTTTGTATCATTCGCATTTCTCAATATAGTGGTCTCTCCTTCCCCTCTCAGGAAACTATTTCTTATAAGAAAGTAAGAGAGAAATGCATTCTTATATCACTTTATGGGGCCAATCTTGGTCATTATAATTTCACATAATTCAGATTCATTTTTTTGTTGTTGCTGTTCTTAACATTTACATTATTGTAGTCATGTATACTCTGGTCCTTTTTCCTGATTTCACCTTGCATCTATTCATCTAAGTCTTCTCACGTTTCTCTGTTTTCATCCTATTCATTGTAGAGTACATTAGTATTTCATTAGGTTCAAAGAATATAACTTGTTTGGCTATTCTTCAATTTATTAGCATATTCTTTGTTTTTACTTCTTTGCTACTACGAAAAGTGTTGCTACACAGCACAGTATCTATATGGTAGGTCATTTCTTTTAAAAAAATGAGGCATATGCCTAGCTTAGATTGATAATATCTAGACTTCATATAGTACATTAAGATTTGTAAAGAACTTTGCATATATTCTATCATTTCCTTTTCACATCCTTATGTGGTAAGTAATAATATTAACCCAATTTTACTGATGAGGACTGACAATTTCTTCTGCAAATATAAAATAAGTATTTATTGATTTTAAGGACTTTCTGTAGCCTTCCTGTTTGAAGGAGTAAAAAATATCTCCTTGCAGGAGCTCAAAAATCTGACTGTTCAAATTGCAGTACTTACAGAATTTCTAATAGTGTCTTTTCCTTGCTAAATTTTCTTTTGCATCAGACTCTGAACAAAGAAAATATGGATGGGAGAGTCAGAATGTTTCAAATAGCTTTTTAAGGGAGGTTTAGCATCCCCCCTTGGAAAAATTGAATACACTGCCAAAGTTCAATTAAAAGATTTTTTAAATAATTTTCTAAATGCGAAAAATTTACAATGAGATACTTTGCCACTTCAAAAGGAATTACTTTTTTTTTCACCTCAGAGGGGGGCAAAGGATTGAGTAAATAAAATGCTTTGGTTTTAAGGCTCCTAGGTCTAACACTGAAATGGACTTCAAGAGTCATATAGTACAACCCCAACATGCTATCTTTGAAGAAACTGACACCCAGAGGGATTAAGTAACTGATCCAATATCGCTTAGGTACTAAGTAGCAGAGGCAAAATTTGGACCAGGTCCTCTGACTTCAGAACCAGCACTCTTTGGCTAAATTCACATCCCACTCTTGTGGCTGTTCCTTGCTAGCTTGCCTCTGCTCACATGGCTTTTGCCAAAAGCAAGAGAAAACCTACCTCCCTTCTCCCATTTCCATTCTGCTTCGAAGAGTAACAGGGTTTGCTTTTTTACTTTCTCCCACTCTCACTTAGTATAATGCATTGATGTTAACAGAAAAGTGTATTGCACTTAAAGGCTTGAGTTAAGCAATTAGTTGAATTGCATAAAAGCTTCAATGTGTCTTATATTTGCTCTATGAGTCTGCACTAAAATGTCTGAAGTAAAAGTAAAAAAAAAAATTAAAGCACAGATTTGGGTTAATTCTAGGCTAGGACAAAAGCCAAAAGTGAACTGAAATATCTGATTGTTTAGGAATAATATTAGGAAGCCCTATTCTCACACGTGTGGGGTATAGGATTAAAAGGGCTATTGGTCTAAAGATAGATCTCCTAGGTGCAGCTCACCTCCGGCAGCCTCTACTCATTAACATTCCACAACGCAATAGCATATAATACAACAGACATTAACAAACAATATACACTTACTGTATACACTGTATAATCATAGATACTAACATGGTAGCAATGCCACTGATTCTATTTGTCTGACAGGTTGAGTTCAGGGACATTGGACATCACTGATCTGATCAATGTAGCTACTCCCTCTAAACTAGAATAGATTACTAACCATCCTTATCTTCTTTTATGGAGGTCTGTCTCATGTTGTCTCTTCAATATTCCCCAGGGGCTCCACTCAGCATGTTGGAGGCCTTCCTCTGCATCTCTTGATGTTACCTGGATACCCGTGGAGAATATAGAAGATCCATCTGCTGTGTCTCACTCTTGCTATGTGACTACCCCCCCAACTCCAAAATCTGGTTTTACATTTATTTCTTTAGTGATATCTCTTTAATATATCTCCTTAATCTCTTCTGGTGTGGATTTCTTCATTGGAAATAAGTGACAAAATAGTCATACCAGCAATGTGTCTTGCTATTGCTCTTTGGGTGTCCCAAGCTTCTAATTTTCCAGAGATATCTTTCCATGAATGTTGGCGTTAAATAAGAAGGCTGGCGACTGTTTCAGAAAGAGGCTTCAAATTGTTTAAAGCACTGTGTGATTCTTCAAATACATCCTTCCTTTTTCATATTCAGTTTAGCCTTGTTAAATGTCCATCTCTAGTGTCAGCCTAAGATACAAATGAATGAATGAATAAATCTTTTATTAAGCACTTACTGTATACAAAGCAGTATGCTAAGCTCTAGGGATAAGAATAGAAAGCTTACCTTTAAGCAGGTCTCTGCTTTCAAGAAGCTCACTTTCTAATGGGAGACAAAACATATATAGAAAGTTTCAGCTACAAATTTGACAGAAAAGTATCATGATCATTAGGGTACAGAAGTAAAGAGGGTGTTAATGTCTTTTTAATATAATTTCAACTGATAAAATGATATACATTTCTGATGTTGAACCATTTGATACTGCCAAGGATGATTTTGGTATCAAGAAGCATGTCTCTCTCTGTCTCCGTCTTTGTCTCTGTCTCTCTGTCTCTCTCTCCCTCTCCCTGTCTTATCTATCTATCTATCTATCTTTCCATCTATCTATATATATATGTATATACATACACATTTTGTGTATATTTACGTATATACACATAAATATACTAATAATAAACTCTTATCAACTGTCTTTCCAACTGGATGTCATAGTCTAGACAATAGATATCTTCATCGACTTGGTTTTTCATATGTGCATAGTTAGATGGAAACATTTTGAATGATTATAATTTTCATTTAGGAAGGCTCCTGCTATTTTGTTGCCCACAGAGAGGAGCATTTATAGATCCTCAGCTTCTAGAGGGAATCCCTCTTCCACTTGGACATTGTGCTGGAACTCCTTCATAATGTTAGTGAAAGCCTTTGGCTGGCATACAATTTCTTCCTTTAGTCCTTGCTGGATATTAACAACCACTGGGTCATTGAATAATATTTTCTTTCTCATTGTATCTTTCAATGAATTTTGCACCATTACAATATATGTTTGAGATACAAATTTTGCTCTATCAAATCAAGTGCTTTTTATGGTCAACAAATAGTAAACATAGTGGAAAGTTTATCATTTGGTCAATTTTGAGACCATAAAGACATCATCTACTCTATTTTCATCTTTAAACTTTTTCATCCATCCTCAAACCTCCCCTACTCTCCCTGCCACTTTTTCAGCTGAGAATCTTGCCACTATTTTGTTGAAAAAATTGAGACTAATCTCTGAATTTCCTTTTCTCTCTTTTTCTTCACTTCCTATCACTCAGATACCTTCTGCCACCATCTCTTCCTTTGCCCCTGTCTCACATGATAAACTGGTCTTACTCCCTAATAAGGCTAAACCCTCTACTTGTTCAAGTCATTCCATTTCCTCCCATCTGCTCTAACAGATTGCTTCCTGTCATACCCACTCTGGCACTTAGTTCCAATCTCTCAGCTCATTCCCCACTGCCTACACACATGCCCAGGTCTCTTGCATCTTGAAACAACCCTCGCTTACTTGATCCTTCCATTCTCTCTAACTGTTGTCCTGTATCTTTTCTGAATACAATAGGTGTTTCCAATCTGTCTCCTCTCATGCTCTTCTTAAACCTTTATAATCTGGTTTTGTGATCTTATCATTCTGCTGAAACTGCTCTTTCCAAAGTCACTAATGATCTCTTAGTTGCCAAATCCAATGGTCTTTTCTCAGTCTTCATGCTTCTTTTCTCTCTGCAGCTTTTGACACTGTTGATCACTATCTCCTCCTTTGATACTCTCTTCTGTCTGGTTTTCCAGATAACACTCTCTCCTGGTTTTCTTCCTATTTATCTGACCTATCCTTCTCAGTCTCCTTTGCTGGAACCTCCTTGAGATCATGCCCTCTGACCACAGGTATCCCTGAGGGTTCTGTCCTGCACCTCCTTCTCTTCTCTTTCTAAACTACTTCACTTGGTTGTCTCATCAACCCCCATGGATATCATTACCATTTTTATGGTGGCTATTCTTAAATTGACCTATCCTGCCCCAATCAGCCTGCTGACCTGCAGTCCCTCACATCTCCAACTTCCTTTCAGATATCTCAAATTGGATGTCCAGTAGACATCTTAAACTTAACATGTCCAAAACAGAACTCACTATCTTTCCTGCAAACCCTCCCCAATTTCTACCTTCCATTTTGCTGTGGAGGGGAACACCATCCTTCCAGTCCTTCAGGCTTGCAACCTAGGAATCATCCTGGATTCCTCACCATCTCTCACTCCCCCTTCCCCCTCCCCTGCCATATCCTGTCTGTTTCATCTTTGCAATATGTCACCCCCAACCCCTACGCTTACTCAGTGAACTCCATTGGCTCCTTATGACCTCTAGGATCAAATACAGAATCCTCTATTTGGTGTTCAAGACCCTTTATAACCCTAGACCCCTTCTACTTTTCTGGTCTACTTATGCCTTACTCCTTACCACATACTCTTAGCTCCAATGACAATGGCCTCCTGGCTGTTCCACAAGTAAGATACTTCATCTTTCAACTCTAAGCATTTTCTCTGGTTGTTCCCATGCCTGGATTGCCCTCCTTCATCAACTCTACTTCCTTCCTCCCCCGGGCTTCTTTTTAAATTCCAACTAAAATCCCATCTTCTGTTTCCTAACTCTTTTTTTTTAAATCTAGAGTCTTTCCTCTGTTTATTACTACCTATTTTTGATAGGTAGATAGATAGATAGATAGATCTCCATCTATCTTGTCTGTATATATTTGTTTGGGGGCAGGTAGGTGGCACAGGGATAGAGAGTCAGGACTGGAGTCAGGAAGACCTGAGTTCAAATCTGGCCTCAGACACTCTGTGTGATCATGGGCAAGTCACGTAACACTGCTTGCCTCAGTTTCCTCATCTGTAAAATGACCTGGAGAAGGAAATAGCAAACCATGCCAGTATCTCTGCCAAGAAATCCCCAAATGGGGTCATGAAGAGTCAGACATGACTGAAAACAACTAAACAACAACAAAAAATATATTTGTTTCCTGGTTGTCTCCCCCCATTAGATTGTAAGCCCTTTGAGGGCAGGTACTGTCTTTTGCCTCTTTTTGAATCCCCAGTGGTTAGCACAGTTCCTGGCACATAATAAAAATTTATACTGTTGAGATTATCAGACTTCCTTAGATCTCTTGCCACATTATCTGTCAATTTGTTTTTTCCCTCCAAAACTTCTCATTCTATTCTGGAGTGATATTTTTCACAATCATCTACTTCTTCCATAAAATTTTTAAAATGGATTTAAATTCTAAGGCATTGTTGTCCTTGGCTGCCATATCTTTCTAACTGTCAAGGAGACCAACTATGCTGATTGAAGTTATTTCTAGGCTTTTTTTTTTTTTTGCCTCTTCATTGTGGTGATTGATTTACATCTGTTTGTGGCCAGAATGGCTTTTGTTTTCTTTGAGTGACTCAGCTTACCTCATTGAGCCTTGCTGGGTGCTGGGGCTTCTCTTCCAGGGCAGGAAGCCCAGCAACCATGCCTGGGAACAGAGAACTTCCTGTGTGATGAGTCATGGGGCTGGCTGAGGGGAGGTGTTGACTCCAGAGCCTCACCCTATTGGGTGTTAACCTAGGGGAAGGGGCCAACTCAAGAACCAATCGGCCGGGGTCATTCAGGTGGCACTTGATGATGTCAAAAACTCTATAAGAGGGGAGAAGACGGCTTGAGGATCTCTCTTTCCTTTTCTGGTTGGAGCCAGAGACGCCTACAGCCGAAGCTGAAGCAGGAGATGCCAGTAGCAGAGCTGACCCATGTGGAGCGAGGAGTGCTGAACAACGACTTGTGACCAGTGGGTAATCTTTTTACCATAGAGGGGAAGCATGTACACGATTTTGCTTTATACCATCATGCTTCTCTGTGGCCTCCTGGTTACTCTTGTGAGGTGGACTTATTGGGCCTGGAAGCTTTTGATCAAGATATCAAAATGGGGATGCTGGTTTGTGGGACTGTTACTGTGGAGTTTAAATACATGCTTTAGTTCTTCTGCCTTCTACCTAGAGAATTCCTTATATCCTGCGGTTCTGAAAATTTCAGACATATATGAGATTCTCTTTGAAATCATAAATTCTGCCTTCATAATACACTGTTAAACCTCCTTAAGATGATGATAGTTTGTTGATGTCCGTTCTTTTACTCCTTTTCCAGTAGGGGTATCAATAGGTATTTTAAATAAGACAGGTTGGAAATGTTTTAATTATAGTCTGTATCTTCTTTGCAATTGTATTCTTCTAATTTTGTTTTACTTTTTAATCTTTGCTCTAACAAGTCTGACTGTACAAAGGCAGTTGATTGAGGAATGATTTCCCCTTTGGTAATCAGTTATTTTCTATCTAACATGCAATAAATATCATGGGTTAGGTTTTTTTGTTGGGGTGGGAAGGAGGATATTGTTACGTGTTTGTCGTATTTAATGACTCCCAACTTTCTTCTTGAAGAGAGCAGGATCTAATATTATCTGCACCCTTCGGTCAGTTGTTTGACTGTAAAAATGGTGTCTGCTACAGATGATAATTTGTGAAAGCCTGACTATCCCCTTCTGGTATATTCAGTGAGGACACCTGTAACATATAGGCAAGAGCCTTCTGTGTATAAGATTTTGACCTCCTCTATTTCGTAATCCTGAGCCATATATTCCAACATATTTATTCTCATACTTTCTTATGTTAGCATTTACATCGAAGTCACCAAATATTCATTTAAATTGGAGGATCTGATCAAGTTCTGTTTTGCAGGGAGTGGGTATATTCCAGACTTTTAAAAAATTATTTACTGACTTTTATCAGTACATTCATCACAGTTATAACCAAATAACATCTCTCCCCAATAGTAGAAATTCTAAAAAATTGTTAAATACTGCAACCACATCTAAAAGAACATGTAACATCCCACGCCTGTAGTTTACTTCTGCTCTATTCAAGGAACTAAATATATATCAACATTGGTCATCTAGGTCCAATGGTGCTCTTTGCATTTGATCTGAATTCTGTTCTCATTTAGAATTACCTGAATTTATACTATTATAATCTTTGTCTATATTTTTCTCCTGCTTTATTTGAACTGCATCAGTTCATAGAAGTTTTCTCACCATTCTCTGAATTCTTCATTTTCATTATTCCTTACATAATACTCTTACATACATCATAATACTCTTAGTACATTTATATACCATAATATGACCAATTAATATGTACATACTTTGTTTCCAGATATTCACTACTATGAAGTGTGCTAGTATGACTCTTTAGGTATATATGGGACATTTCTTTCCTTTACTGGCCTCCTTGGAGTACATGCCTAGTAGATGATAACTAGGTCAATGCGTAAGAAAAAATTATTACATTTTTTCGAGTGATTCTACATTGTTTCCCAGGATATTTGGACCAATCCATGCCTCTAACAATTGTGTCTAACTCATCTGCTCTGACATATTTGAACATAAACTATTTCTGTCTTTATCAACTTTGAGCTTTTGATGGGTATAAGATAATTGCTTAGAGTTGTTTTAATGTATACTATTATTAGTAATTCAAAGCATTTAAATATCCTGGTTGGTTTAAATATGGTTAACAGTTTTTATCTCTTTCTTTGAAAATTGTTTATTCATAGCCCCTGACCTACCAAGTTTTTCATAGAATTTCTCTCCATCTTCATCCTGTGCCCACAGACGTTGCCACATGAATGAGCTGTAATTATCATCATGATGGTTTTGTTTTTTTGCAGAATGCACATCATGAAGCACTGCAACGTAAGAAGACTATGTGTCCAAAAAATGTATTTCATATTCCCTTTGAACCAGTGCTGCCGATTTCCTTTTTTTTCCTCCAAGGAGAACCTGTGAACTTTCCTTCCATTTAGGCACAACTTCCTTTTCTCTTATGGTTTCATTTATAATAAGACTGTCAAGATTAATATGATTCAGTAACTCTAGTACTATGTCAACTCATTGGTCATTGGAAATGGATTTCTCATTTAGGGAACCAATAGCTAAGTTAATGTTTATAGATGGTCTAAAAACTCTGTGATTCTCAGCTCCCTCTGCCCCCTTTTCCACCCCTTTCTATCACTCAGAAGCAGAAGAGGGCCATATGAGATTGAGGGCCATTTCATATTTTTCTTTCTTTTATGCCCAAAAGAAATGGTAGTAAATAGGCATGAAATAGATGGAGACTGGCTGCACTCCATGGCTCACTCTGAGGCCAAATGACCCTTTATTTTAGTGCATTTTTGTGTGTATATAAACCACAGTGCCTGTTCAGAAAACTCCCTGACAAAACCCTGACTTCACCAGAAGTGATAGAAGGAAGGAAACAATGAGTGCAAATATCCTTTCAATTGAAGTCTTGCCAATGTAGATTAAACTACTATAGTGATTGTACTATCAGAGAATAAAACCCATCAAAGAAAAGAATTAGATATGTCTGGTACCCAGGGAAGTTTCATTGAATCTTATAAGACAGTTCTTATAATTGCTCGGTTAGGAAAATTATACAGGGCTGACGTAGAAGAAGGATGGAAGAGGAAAATAACCAGCATTATATCAACATATCTGTTTGGACTTAATCTCTTGTTATTATTATAAAAATAATTACCAGTCCGATAAATTCATGTGAAAGGCATAACAACAGCACCATCTCAGGCCGAGTGGCAGGAGACTGGTACATTCATATTGTGAGCACAGAGTAATCAGAGGGAAGGAATGAGCATCCTTCACTGAGCAAATTACGTTTTCCAGCTAATGCTCAGCCCTATCAAATATCTCTGTGTGAAAGAACATGAACATCATGCACACTGGTCATCTTGGCAAAGAGCAGAGTGTTCCCTCTGGGACTTATTTATGGTTAAATCAATTGTACCTTAAAGGGGTAGTTTTTCAAAGAGTTTTGCACTTGCAAAAGGGATTTAGCAGCAGTAGCTATTCTAGCATCATAGATGGAAGGTAGTATAAGGCCTTCTAAACCCAGTCACTAGGTAATTTTTCCCCTTCTCTCGACAGAGCTATACAGATTATGTGCTCTTAGAAATTCTGATGCCACACAGATTTCGAGTTTTAGTATGAAGGAAGCATCCTAAACACAAATTGTCTGGGTGACCTGGCCAAGTGACTTCTCAGGTCTCTAGGCAACAGTCTTAAGATCATAAATTGTAGATTATAAGGTACTAGGCTACATTGGAAGGTTAGAAGGAGTTTTCTCATCTAGTTATTACTTATTTCAATGAAATCATGGATTCTTCCTATCCTATTCCCTTTCCTATACACATATTAACCTTTGTCACCATGACAGCATAGACAGGTAAAGTACACACTACATATGCACATGTGCATGTGTGTATGTATGTATATGTGTATGTGTACATGAAAGTATATGTATATACATATACATATACACACACTCATATATATATATATGTTCTGTTCAGTCATTTCAGTACTGTACAACTTTTTGTAACCCCATTGGGGTTTGGGATTTTCTTAGCAAAGATACTGCATCAGTTTGCCATTACTTCCTCCAGCTCATTTTCACAGATGAGGAACTGAAGTAAGCAGGATTAAGTGACTCACTCAGGGTCACACAGCTAGTAAGTGTTTGAGGTCGGATTTGAACTCAGGAAGATGAGTTTTCCTGATTCTAAGTCTAGTGCTTGATCTATTGCTCCAGTTGGCTGCATTTATATTTATATACATACATGCATATATGTATATATGTTACTTTACCTATGTGTATATATGTGCATATTAACAAATTATAATATATTAGCATATATGATTATTATATGTAGCACATATAATGTATATAATTATTTAAATACACATGAGCAATATGTTAGCTTATGTGTATGTATATATGTGTATACACACACATATATATAAAGTAAATATACTCATACTCACACATACATATAGATCCAATGTATGATTTCATTAATTTATGAAGCTCATGATGAGGAAGTTCCTTTACCAATATAAAACAGCATCTTCTCTACAACTTAGAAATGTGTTTCTATATTGGTATAGATATAAAATACACACTAATATATAATGTGCTGTGCTATGCTATGCTCTCTTATACTATAGGGAGGCATCATGATATAGTTGATAGAAAGCTAGGTTTAAAACCAGAAAGATCTCAAGTCACTTCTCAGACATACTAGGGACGTGACTTCGGGTAATTCACTTAACCTGTCAATGGTATAGACTACTTTTTAATACTATTACTTGCAGAGAAGGTACTAACTTGCACTTGCAGAGGGATTTTCCTTGCTTCAGATTTCCTTATTCTAATGAAATCATATCTCTGGTCCTATCTTATATGACATAACATGTTTTATATGTGTATATGCTTTTATTGACTCAAAAGAGTTAAGTTATGGCATTTTCCCCCTTGTCACAAGTAGGTTTCTACAAAATATAACTCAAATTTTAAGCTTTCCCACTTTGGCCCACTCATTCAGCTCTTGAATGTAGTGTATAACAGAAGAGTAAGGAATACATCTTTAGCATTTCAAATGCTTCCCTTCATTGTTTCCAGGTAGAATAAAATAAGTCAGGGAGAACAGTAGAAATACTTGAAGGAGACAGACTTTGCATAGCTCAGTGCCTGTAGGTACATAATAAAAATTTGTTGATGGATTGATTGAAAACTCCACATTTAGGGCAGGTGGGAAACTATAGTGGCAACCAAAGAAATCTAGAAATATCAAAGTTAAAGACAAAGTAGTTTTTATTGAGCAAAAGTTTTGGATAGTCTGGGAGTCTTGGACAGATAGTGAGTGAGCTGCATAGAGCTTAGCCAAGAGCAGTTGCAGCCACAGTTGCAAATTTAAAAAAAAAGGCTTTCACATGTGCACAGTATGGAGGCATTGTTGATTGAGTGCTGGAGTTTTCAGGCACCTCTGGACCTTCAGATAGCAATCATCATTTATCATCAGTTATGGAGCAGACATGACCAAGAATACATAGGCTTGAAATTCTTTTCTTTATGAGATTAATATGGGTCCTAGTCAATTCAATTAAATCCAACTCAACAAGAATTTATTAAGGGCTTAGTATTAATAAAATGCCATGCTAGGTGCTTGGGATGCAAAGACAAAAAACAAAACAAAACAAGACACAGTCTGTGACTCTGAAAAGTATTTTGTATTATCAGAAAAAAACACGCAATTCTCAGATGGCATTTAAAGCCCTTATCAACCTAGCGCCCACCTATTATTCTAGTCTTATTTCATATTATTCCTTTTTGTGGAGCTCAGTCAAACTATCCTACCAGCTATTTCCTATATGTGACATTCCATATTTAGCATCTACATAGTTGCTCAGGTTGGTCCCAGTGATAGGAATGTATTCCTTTCTCAACTTGGCCTATTAGAATTCCTCACTTCTTTCGAAACGTGGTTCCTTCTTACCGAAGACCTTTCCTGAGGCCCTTATACTATTTACCTCTTGAAACTACTGTGTGTGTGTGTGTGTGTGTGTATGTGTGTGTATATATATATATATAGTACTTGCTTATTTCAGAGCGTTAAAGACTGGTATATAGTAGGTGCTTAATAAATGTGTCTGCAATTTTACTGATCAGGAGATACTTCTTTCTTAGGATAAACAACAATTCTTTTTTTTTTTATCTTGATAAAATTTTTTTTTAATTTAAATTTATTTATTTGACATATTTAGTTTTCAGCATTGATTTTCACAATAGTTTGAATTACAAATTTTCTCCCCATTTCTACCCTCCCCCCCCACTCCAAGATGGCGTATATTCTGGTTGCCCTGTTCCCCAGTCAGCCCTCCCCTCTATCACCCCCCTCCCCTCTCATCCCCTTTTCCCTTCCTTTCTTGTAGCGCAAGATAAATTTCTACGCCCCATTGCCTGTGTACCTTATTTTTTAATTGCATGCAAAAACTTTTTTTTGTTTGTTTTTGAACATCTGATTTTAAAACTTTGAGTTCCAAATTCTCTCCCCTCTTCCCTTCCCAACCACCCTCCCTAAGAAGTCGAGCAATTCAACCTAGGCCACATGTGTATCATTATGTATAACCCTTCCATAATACTCATGTTGTGAGAGACTAACTACATTTTGCTCCTTCCCAACCCATCCCGCTTTATTGAATTTTCTCCCTTGACCCTGTCCCCTTTCCAAAGTGTTTGTCTTTGATTACCTTCACCCCCATCTGCCCTCCCCTCCATCATCCCCCCCCCCTTTTTTTTTTCTTCCTCCCTCTTCTTTCCTGTGGGGTAAGATACACAACTGAGTATGTATGGTATTCCCTCCTCAGGCCAAATCTGATGAGCGCAAGGTTCACTCATTCCCCCCTCACCTGCCCTCTCCCCTCCTCCCACAGAACTGCTTCCTCTTGCCACCTTTATGTGAGATAATCCACCCCATTCTATCTCTCCCTATCTCCCTCTCTCAGTATGATGCTCTCTCATCCCTTAATTTCATTTTATTTCTTTTAGATATCTTCCCTTCATCTTCAACTCACCCTGTGTCACACATATATATACACATAGATATATACATACATACACATTCACTTATATATATACATAAACATATATATATATATATATATATATATATATATATATATATATATATGCATATTCCCTTCAGCTACCCTAATACTGAGGTCTCATGAATCATACATGTCCTCTTTGCATGTAGGAATGTAAACAAAACAGTTCAACTTTAGTAAGTCCCTTGCAATTTCTGTTTCTTGATTACCTTTTCATGCTTCTCTTGATTCTTATGTTTGAAAGTCAAATTTTCTATTCAGTTCTGGTCTTTCACTGAGAAAGCTTGAAAGTCCTCTATTTTATTGAAAATCCATATTTTGCCTTGGAGCATGATACTCAGTTTTGCTGGGTAGGTGATTCGAGGTTTTAATCCTAGCTCCATTGACCTCCGGAATATCGCATTCCAAGCCCTTCGATCTCTTAATGTAGAAGCTGCCAGATCATGGGTTATTCTGATTGGGTTTCCACAATACTCAAATTGTTTCTTTCTGGCTGCTTGCAGTATTTTCTCCTTGATCTGGGAGCTCTGGAATTTGGCGACAATATTCCTAGGAGATTTCTTTTTTGGATCTATTTGAGGAGGCGATCGATGGATTCTTTCAATTTCTATTTTGCCCCGTGGCTCTAGAATATCAGGGCAGTTCTCCTTCATAATTTCTTGAAAGATGATATCTAGGCTCTTTTTTTGATCATGGCTTTCAGGTAGTCCAATTATTTTTAAATTATCTCTCCTGGATCTATTTTCCAGGTCAGTGGTTTTTCCAAGGAGATATTTCACATTGTCTTCCATTTTTTCATTCCTTTGGTTCTGTTTTATAATATCCTGATTTCTCATAAAGTCACTAGCTTCCACTTGCTCCAATCTAATTTTTAAAGTAGTATTTTCTTCAGTGGTCTTTTGGACTTCCTTTTCCATTTGGCTAATTCTGCCTTTCAAGGCATTCTTCTCCTCATTGGCTTTTTGGAGCTCTTTTGCCATTTGAGTTAATCTGTTTTTTAAGGTGTTGTTTTCTTCAGTGTATTTTTCAGTATTTTTTTGGGTCTCCTTTAGCAAGTCATTGACTTGTTTTTCATGGTTTCTCGCATCCTTCTCATTTCTCTTCCCAATTTTTCCTCTACTTCTCTAACTTGCTTTTCCAAATCCTTTTTGAGCTCTTCCATGCCCTGGGACCAGTTCATGTTTTTCTTGGAGGTTTCTGTTGTAGGCTCTTTGACTTTATTAATTTCTTCTGTCTGTATGTTTTGGTCTTCTTTGTCAGCAAAGAAAGAATGCAGAGTCTGAGACTGAATCTCGGTGCGTTTTCGCTGCCTGGCCATAATCCCAGCCAACTAACTTGACCTTTGAGTTTTTCAGTGGGGTATGACTGCTTGTAGACTATAGAGTTCTATGTTCCACGTTTGGGGGGGAGGTGCCAGCTCTGCCGCACCAGCACTGCTCCTTCCCCAAGGACCCCCAACCCGAACTGGGCTCAGATCTTCGGCAGGCTGTGCACCCCTGCTCTGATCCGCCACTTAATTCCTCCCACCAGGTAGGCCTGGAGCCGGAAGCAGCAGCAGCCGTAGCTTCCCCACCTCCGCTGCCCCTGGGGCTGGAAGCCGAACCGCGAACTCCTTCCACTCCCACAGCTTTTCCCACTAACCTTCTCAGCAGTCTTTGGTGTTTGTGGGTTGAGAAGTCTCGTAACTGCCGCAGCTCACTGAATCAGGGCTCTAGGGCCCCCTCCGCCCGGCTTCCGGTCTGGATGGTCCAAGTCGCTCAGGCTGGGCTCTGCTCCACTCCGTTCCCAGCTCCCAGCTCCCTGCAGGATAGACCTCACCCAGAGACCATCCAGGCTGTCCTGGGCTGGAGCCCTGCTTCCCTCTGCTGTTCTGTGGGTTCTGCCGTTCTAGAATTGGTTCAGAGCCATTTTTTATAGGTTTTTGGAGGGGCTCGGCAGGGAGCTCAGGCTGGTCCCTGCTTTCCAGCCGCCATCTTGGCTCCGCCCCCAAACAACAATTCTTTAGATAAAATTAGAACTGAAAGAAAAAAAAATGTAAAAGTCTCATGTATGCTAAATTCTATGCATATGTTATAAGCAAAAAGAGGAACTGACTGAACCATTCCTTTGAAACTGTAGATGTTCACTATAAAAAAAAATCATTTTAGTTAGAAAAGTATAGCTGGAGAGTAAACTACTACAGCAGGGGAACTTTCAGGCAATAATGACGTGAAAAAATAGATATAATGCACCTTCTTCTTCCAGTCCGCCAGTCCAAAAGAAAAAAGAAAAAAGAAATGCATGGTCTCAGAGCTCAACCATTAACATACTAGAACTTTAGTCTCATCCTTTTAACTAAATCTTGAAGTTAAAAACATACAAAGAAACAGACACAGTCCCCAAGAATAAATGCTTTCTTAACTGACCATTCTTCATGGTTCTCAAGTGAATTCCAACAGCAGAGTTGCAACAACAAATTATAGGTATTTGTTGTTGTTTTGACTCTAAAATTCACTGGTTTTCTCCAATTATCTAAATGCCAGAAAACTAGTTTTTTTTTTTTACAGGAATGGTATGGATTTTCAAATATAGGCTATGTTGTTAGAGGTCAAATGAAAAGCATGAGCTACCGGTGTATTTGGAAATTATTGACTGAGATGTAATTAGGACTCAAATCAATATCTTAGTTCTGATGACAGCTTTTTGGGTAGGCATGAGGAGAGGGGGTTGGGAATCATGTGTTTGTCTAGCAAAAGAAGAAGTCTGGAGTCTATTCATTGCAGGACATAAAGCTTTCTGGGTGTTATTTCTCTCTCTCTTTCCTCTGTGTCTCTGTCTCAGTCTCTCTCTGTCTGTCTCTGTCTGTCTCTCTGTTTCTGTCCGTCTGTCTCTGTCTCTGTCTCATCATCCCTCCACCCCTCTCTCCTTTTTGCTTTTCCTTTTTCTCTTCTTGTTTCTTTATGTCTCTGTCTCTCTCGGTCTCTCTGTCTCTGTGTCTCTCTGTGTCTGTCTGTCTCTGTCTCTCTGTCTCTGTCTCTCTCTCTGTCTCTCTCTCTCTCTCTGTCTCTCTCTCTCTCTCTCTCTGTCTCTCTCTCTCTTCTCTGCCTGCCTGACCACAAATCCTCTTGTGTTCTCTTCTTTTCTGGTTACTATTCAACTGTCTGGTTCTCACCACTAGCTTACGTAATTAACCTATGATGCATTTCTTTAAGTGAGCCAGAAAACCTGGAAGAGATGACTGACTAATAAACTGTTCAGTGACTACATAAATGTTAATGCTAATGACATTTTTCTTGTGATAGCTGTTCTCGTTTTTATACTGGCCTTCATGGGAAAAAATATTTTGAAGTGTGAAATGAAAATGCAAAAATGTAGAGAAACATAACACCTTGGTTTGGGTGAGGAGGGTAGGGGACTTTCAAAAAAGGTTTTGTTTATCTCTTTCTTTTAATCTGCTAAAACTAGAAAGCAGGCCTATTTCAAAAAATATTTTATTTTATTGCATTATTCTCTTCATGAATAATGAAATCAGTTATTTTTCTCATTAAACATTAAACAGCTTAAATATTTTTTTTTACCTTCCCAAAGATGTGTTAGAGGGGAGGGGTGAATAATAGCATTTTTTTCATGATGAAATTTAGAAAGATTTGAGAAAACTTCCTCATCCCTCTCCTTCATGAAATATGAGAGGAGACAGAGAAACAGAGATACAGAGACAGAGACAGACAGAGAGACAGTGAGAAAGAGGGAGAATAAATTTAGAAAGCCCTAGGAATATAAATGGTAGATAATCCCTTACCTCAAGAAGCTCACATTCTAACTGGGGAGGCCACACACAAAGGATAGCTAGAAATTGTCAAAGTACTTGGAGCAGGAGTTCTGGAAGTGAGGTGGACACCTGGTTCCAAGGCAAGATAGGGCAAAGTCTCACCAGGCAGAGCAGAGCCCAAGGTGGTTTGGGGGACTGAGTTCAAGGTTGCTATGGGAAGGAGAGTAGGGATGATGTCCAGAGAGTTGTCTGAAGCAGGAAGAACAAATGTAGCCAGAGAAAATAAATAACAGATTTAATCAGGTTATCTGATTTGGACGAATTGATCAGGTTTTTCTCCATGTGTTTATAAGGAAATTGTTGGCTTGCTAGGGACTACTATATTGGAGAATAAGCATTTCACCTTATGTCTAATGTTTGAGACTGGATATTACGAGAGCTGGTGGCCTTCTTCAGTTCTGTGGAAGTTTCTATAACCTTTATCTTTAATTAGATAGATTTACATTTTAAACATAAAATTTCTTCTGGTTTTAAGATTTATGGCAGGTCAAAACCTGATGGAGACCTACGTGAAAATAATTTCCCTTCTGTAATAACTGAGGGATAGTACAACTGAAGCAAATGCCAGGATTAATTCAGTAGTTTTCTGTAACGTCGTTCACGTGAAGGTCTTCATATGTTTGGCAGACACTGGCTCATTAGCTTTATGATAGCCCTAGATGACAGGTAAGTATTATCAGATGTGGAAACTGAGGTACAGAGAGTTTATCACAGAGTGGTCACTGGAAAGAAAATCATAGAGGCAGGAAAAGGTTTTATCATCCTTAAACCTCCCCCAGCACCTAATACAATGAGTTATACAGAATAAAAACATACTAAATATATTATGTGAATTAGTGAATGAATTAAAACTCCTAGAAGCCTATGTTAGAGTCAAATCATTAAGCTACCGATATATCCATCCTAGTATAGCCAACTCTTAAAACCTCTCCCTCAGACACTATGGATATTGATTTTTATTTCCCCTCAAACTTTAGAATTAAATGGAGATTTTGTTCTTTTTGACATTTGATATAGTTTTAAATGAATTGAACATATAAACAGTCATCTCTTCTAGGAGATTATTTTGGTCACTTGGGGTGTTTGTTTTATCAAATCACCTACTTTGTGTGTGTGTTTTGATAGATTTTTATTGATATGTTTTGTTTTTACATTGCCTTTGAGATTCTTGACCTTTTGTTCTACCAGTTAAATTTTGCTACTGTTTTGCCTCCAAGTTCTATAAAGTAATCCTTTGATCATTTGTTTGGCATGGCACTAAATAAATAAATTGATTTAGATAGAAGTGCCATTTTAATTATAGTTTCTTGGCCTATTTATGAGCAATTAATATTTCTACAATTTAGGCTGTTAAAACAGAGGTTCCTAATCTTTTTTTTTAACGTTCTATGGACCTGTTTGGTAGTCTGGTGAAACCCATCAACCTCTGCTCAGAAGAAATGCTTTTAAATACATAGGATTACGAAAGAAATTAGTTTTATTGAAATTTGTTGTTGTTCAGTCATTTTTCAGTCGTGTCCAACTCTCTGTGACCCCATTTGGGGTTTTCTTGGCAAAGATACTGAAGTGATTTGCCATTTCCTTCTCCAGATTATTTTACAGATGAGGAACTGAGGCAAACAAGGTTAAGTGACTTAAGTATCTGAGGCCCTGTTTGAACTCAGGAAGAGGAGTCTCCTTGACTCCAGGCCCAGTTCTGTATCCATTTTGCTGTCTAGTTGTATACTGAAATACAGTTATTGAAATATATTTAAAAACACAAAAAACCAAAGCCAGGGGTCCCAGATTAAGAACCCCTCCCATAAAGCACTTTTTTTGTATTTATATAATTTCTAGGGATGTCTTAGTAGATAGACCCCCAAATATTTATGCATTTTTTAGTTCTTTTAAATGTAAGTTCTCTTTCTATCTCTTAGTATCTCTTTCTGTGGGTTTTGTTGGCAATGTAGACAAAGGCTGATGATTTGTGTGAATTTATTTTATATTCTGAAAATTTATAGAAGTTCTTGTTTCAATTAATTTTAGATGACTCTCTTGGATTCTCTTAGTAATTCATCATATCCTCTACAAAAAGGAATAATTTTGCTTTTACTTTGATTATGCATATTTCTAGAATTTCCTTTTCTTGTCTTATTGCTACAGCACTTCTAGCACTATATTACATAGTCATGGTGATAATGGACATCTTTGCTTTACTATTTTTCTTACTGGCAAGGTAAAATTGATTTTCATTATTTATAATGTAGGCTCTTGGTTTTAGATAGATATTACTTAGCATATTTTTTCATGTTTTCTGGTATGTTTTTTAGTCAGAAATAGTTGTATTTTATGCAAAAAAACCTTTTCCTGAATAATTATATGACGTTCATTGTTCTCATTATTAAAATGGTCTATCTGGTTTAGAATTTTCCTGATATTGAACCACACTTCATTTTTGGTAAAAATTGAACCTACTCATATCTTTTTTTGATATGTTCCCATAGCCTCTTTGCTTATGTTTTGTTTCTAAAATGTGTCAATATTCATTTGGGATATTAATCTATAGTTTTCTTTTGCTTTTTTTTGACTCTTTAAGATTTAAACATCAAGTCTATTTTTGTATCACAAAAGAAATTTGGTAAGAACCAATAGTTTTTAAACTTTTTACAAGGTTTATGTAATATTGTACTTAAATGTAATTTGAATTGCAATAGAATTTGCTTGTAAATTCATATGGTACCTTTTTTTCTTTTTGAGTTCATTAATTTTTTATTTAATTTGGTTTTGTAAGATAAATTCTCTATTTTTCTGTTAATTTGGAATAATTTGCATATTTAAAGTATTCAACTATTTCATTTAAGTTGATTTTATTGACATATAATTGGGTAAAATAATTCCTAATAATTTCCTTTATTTGTTCTTCATTTGTTGTGGCTTCTACTTTTTTTTTTCATTTTCGATGCTGGTAATTTGATTTTCTTGGTCTATTATTCGATCAACTTAGCTACTGGTTTATCTATTTTTTTTAAACCAACTTCTAGTTTTCATCCAATGTTTTTTTAAAAAAGATTTTAGTAATATCTTCAAGTTTCAGTATTTCTATTTAGGTGTTCAGTTGCATTTTTAAAAAAAATTGTTAGTTTTCCATTTTTTAATTGCATCGTCAATTCATTAATCTATTCTTTCTCTCTTTTATTGATGAAAATATGTAGAAATATAAATTTTCTTCTATGGACTATTGTGGCTACATTCCACAAAGTTTGATTATTGCTTCGTTGTTGTAATTTTCTTTGACAAAATCATGTATTGTTTCTACAGCTTATTCTTTAACACATTTTTTAGAATTGTTATTTAGTTTTTTTATTGATGAACATAACTTTTATTGCATTGTCATATGTGAAGCATATTTATAATTTGTTTTCTTCATTTGCTTGTGAGGTTTACATGCCCCGATACGTGATCAATTTTTATAAAGGTATAATACATAGGTGCAAAATATGTTAACTTCTTTATATTCCTATTCAGTGATTGCCATTATTTTCTCTAATTGTTCTAAAATTCTGTTTAGTTCCTTAACTTGCTTCTTGTTTAACTTTTTATTAGATTTGTCAGCATCTGAAAAGGATAGCTTGAGGTACCCCACTATTATAACTTTATTGTCTATTTCTCCCTTCAATTGAACTTGTCCTTTAATTATTTATATGTCACGCTGTTTGGTGCATCTATATTAAATATTGATATTAATTCATTACTATGATGCCTTTAAGCATAATATAGTTTTTCTGCCTATCTTTTTTATTTGTCTATTTTTATTGTAGCCATGACTGAAACTATGATTGCTGTACTTGCTTTATTGAGTTTATCTGAAATATGATAGATTTTGTTCTTAAAAAAATGTTTCAAGTGAGTAAACAATATATTGCTGGATTCTGCTTTCTAATCCATTTTGCTATCCTCTTCCATTTTGTGGGTGAGTTCATTCTATTTATGTCCCCAGTTAGGATTGTCAACTCTGTGTTTCTCTTATGCATATATTCAGTTGGTCTTTTTACTCCTTCCATCTTCTACAAATAGGAGGATGGAGAGAGACAGAATGTGCACAGCTCTAGTGATCTATCCTTGATACAGTATACTTTTGCTTTTCTATCTCTCTTCTCTTCCTCTCACCCAGATTCTAATCACAGCATCTTATCTGTTCTTTCCTTTTATTTACCCTCCTCCCTTCAAAATATTCCTTTTAAAGCTAGAGTTTGTTTTGCTTATGAATAACACCTCCCTGAGTCAACTCTGCCTTTTAATCCCCCCTCTCCCCTCGTACAGTTCCCACCTGGTAATGTGTTTCTACATCAATGTGTGTGTGTGTGTGTGTGTGTGTTCTACCTTCCTTTGATTGGTTCAGATAAAGGGGAAGTCCAAATAATATCTGGATTCCCTATCCCTTCATCTTTATTTGTATTCTACTTGTACGCTTTGCTTATGTGAGGTAATAAGTTTCTCCCTCTTTCCTCCCCTTTTCTTCTATGTGTATTTTTTGCCTCTCTTTTCTTAAGATTATCAATATTAAAGGCCTTTTTTTCTCATTTAACACCTTTTACGACCCTTGACCCTATTATGGTTCTTAGGAGACACTTGTTTATATTTCACTATTAAAGTATAATTGGTTTATCATTGTATATTCTATTTTGATTGCTTGCTCATATTTGCCTTTTTATATTTACCTCAGTTCCTTTGTTTGCATTTTGTAGATTCTACTCAGCTCAGATCTTTTCATTAAGAAGACTTGGAATTCCTCTATCTCATTTAAAATTTATTTTTTTTTCTCTCCAAGGATTACATTCCCTGTTACTAGTAAGTTATTTTTGGTTTTCATTTATTTTGGAGGCTGTCAAATCTTGACTGTGTCTCCTTGGTGTCATTACTTGAACTTTTTTTCCCCTAGCTGCTCGTAACATTTTTTCTTTGACCTGAAAGCTCTTGATTTGGCTATAACATTCCTAGGAATTTATCTTTTGTGATTTCTTTAAGAAAGTGATTAGTGGATTCTTTCTATTTTCACTATGCACTCTATTTCTAATAGGTCCGGGTAATTTTCATTCATGATTTTTCAAAATATATTATTAAGGTTCTATTTTTGATCACAAATTTCAGGTAGCCCAGTGACTCTTAGGTTTTTCTTATTGGTCTGTTTTTCAAGTCTGTTCTTTTTTATATAAAGTACATTATATTTTCTTTTTAATTTTTTAACATCATTTTAATATTTCTTGTCTTTTGGAGTCATTAACTTCTGTTTTATTTATCCTATTTTTCAGGGAGTGTCTTACATAAGATTTTCTACCTTTTGTTCTGAGCTATTAATTCTCCCTTCAAGTCTGTTCTCTAGCAATCATTTATTCCACCCCTCCTTTATGTACTCATTTCTTATTCATCTCCAGATTCCACTTCAGACTTGTGACCTCCTCTTCTCCACTTTTCTGCTTCCATCTATGTGCTGTCAGTAACAAGGAATGTAAGCTCATTGAGGTCAGAGACCTTCTTTCTATTTGTATTTATATTCTTGTACTTACCACAATGCATGGTAGGTAATAATTAATTAATAATTAGGGACACTTAATACTTGTTGGTTGATTGATTCCAGTCCTTCTAGAAATCTCCTTTAATTTATAATAAGATTTTACCACCACCACCCCCCACAACAATTTGTGACTCATTTCTTTTAGGAATTCTGGCTGACCATGTAGCCAAGTTGTGTTTTTCTTTGAGGATTTGCTTATAGGTATTTTGGAGTTATTCTCTTCTACTGGGTCTGTGTCTTGGGTATTCATAGCTCCATAGTTATTCTTTATTGTGGCTGTCTTCTTTGCTTACTCATCCTTCCAATGCTATTTCCAGTGAATCAGAACTTTGTGTTAAGGCCAGGCTTTACATACTTCTGGAGAGAAGAAAGGCCCTTGTTTAGTCCTTATCTGTAATCTCTGGGATTCTACTGCTGTTTTCTCCAACTATTTGAGTGCTGTGATATTCCAGAATCTCAGGGTGTCTTGAGACAAGGGCCTCCAAGTTTTCAGTGTCTTATATAGGAGTGAAGTCTGAGTATTGCCCTCATAGTTTGAGCATTGCAAGCTCCTGAACCTGGTTTGGGTCTGCGTGACACACCTGCAGGCCTGCCCCTGGTTGGAGTTCTAGTACATCATTGCTGTCCCCAGCCCCTGTCAACTAGCTGGAATGTTCTGTGGAGTTAGATTGATATAACTTCAGGATCCCAATTAGTCCCAGCTCCCCGCCTTGACTGCTTAGCTACAGGCCCAAGCTCTGATGTGTGAGCTGAATCAGCTCTAAGGTCAGACAATTGTCTTTTGCTTCTGTTTTTGTAGAAAGTGATCCCAACCTCAGGCTACACTGGATCAGAAATCTTCCTCCAAGAGCTAGAGCAACACAGCTACCAGCTGACTCCTGTTCTAGTTCCTGGCTTATCTATAGCCTCAGGTCCCATCCAAATTGGGTCTGTTTTTTAGCTCCTGGTCCTGCAGCAAGAGGCCCCAACCCAGTCCTCACTGTGAAAGGCTCTACAGAGCCTTCTTGTTTGGATCTACTTTCAATGATGCCCATGGGGCTCTGACTTTCTTTTTCGCTCACATGGGCTTGAAAAATGGCCTACAATGGTTTCTCCTTGGAGTTTTGGATCAACACCCACTCTGGTACTTTTTCTTGATATTTTCTTGATACTTGGAGAGATTTGGCCTGTGTCGCTTCTTCCTACTACCCTACCATCTTTATGAGTCTGCATTGGTAAGTTTTGCTGAATTTTCTAGTTTATTTTTCCTCCTTTTATTTTTTGATATAAGGGATAAAATTAATCACAGGAAACATTCTATTTAAAATTAGAGATATCAATAAAGTTATTTTTTTAAATTCAAAGAAGATTTCTATAAACAGGATTAGAATAATTCACAAGCAGAATAAGCAACTGCTTAATATTATCATTTTAAGGGTTTCTGAGGTCTTAATGACTCACTCTCTCCTTATCTCTTCATACCCACCCCTCCAAATCATCCTGAATCTTCTGGATTATGCTTGAAATTCTACCTCTAAGATTACACAAGTGGGAAATGGACCAGTAAGTACAAAAATATTTATAGCGGCTCTTTTTGTAGTAGCAAAGAATTGGAAATCAAGGGGATGCCCATCAATTGGGGAATGGCTGAACAAGTTGTGGTTTATGAAGGTAATGGAATACTATTGTGCTATATAAGAAATGGGGAAGATACAGACTTCATAACAACCTGGAAAAACCTACACGATATAATGCTGAGTGAGCGGAGCAGAACCAGGAGAACATTATATACAACCACAGATATATAGATTCTGTGTGGAGTAACCCTGATAGACTTTGCTCTTCTCAGCAATACAAGGTTCAAAGATGACTCCAAAGGACTCATAATGGACAGAGCTATCTACATCCAAAGAAAGAACTATGGGGTCTGAATGCAGATTGAGGCAAACTATTTGCTCTCCTTTTCCTTTTCTCTCTCTTTTTTATGATTTTGTTTTTTCTATCTCATGATTCATTCCATTGGTCATAATTCTTCATTACAACTTGACTATTGTGCAAATAAGTTTAATGTGAAGTTATATATAGAAGATATATAGGATTCCATGCTGTCTTGGGGAGGGGCGGGGAGGGGAGGGAAGAAAATCTGGAACTCAAAATCATGTGGAACTGAGTGTTTTAAACTAAAAAATAAAAAATCTTAATTAAAAAAATTCTACCTCTAAAATATATTCCTTTTAGCACTTAGCTTTTATCAACTAGATCTGTCTAAAAGTAAAGTGGACCACCTTAAGGATATTGTGGGTTCCTTCCAGGTGTGTGCTGATAAATATTTAACAATCAGCTCTCTGAAAAAAACCAAGGGACACTTAAGTTTAATCTGCTGTTTACCATTTTCTCAATCAGTTTCTTAAACTAATCAACAAAACAATAAATTAAGCACTGGTGTGCAGTATTTACCAATTTCAAAGGTGTAAATGCTAACACTAAATATTTAGCAATCATCTCTTGTGAGCTGATAAAAGCTGGCTCTAATATGCCCCTGGTACTTTTTTCACTAAAGGTCTTCTAGTAAGGGCTAAAAGACTACTTATCAAAGATATTACAGAGAAACATCCTGTTGGTGAACGAGTTGTACTTGGTGGCTTCCAGTATCTCTTCCAGCCCTGGGATTCTGTGACTGATCTTGCTGTTGTTTGTCTTCATACTCAAAGAGGACCAATGACACCATGAGAGTGATGTCTTGCCCTGCAAATGAGGTGGATTTAAGTGAGGCAGAGCTGGGCAAAATCATCAGCTTCACTCTTTCTTCCAGAGTCATCAGAGTCCAGTGGCAAGACGTAAGTCAAGACGACTGGCGACGGCCCAGGATGCAATGGGTGACCTTTCTATGGTCTGTGTTAAGAAGTGAATATTTTTAGGAGGAGCGATACTTTATGTTAATTAGATCACTAAGTCCCTGTCCAGCTTTCCTAAAATTGTATGAGTCTAGGATTTACGCTTTGGTAAATGAAAAATATCAGAATGTTTTAAAAAGGAGAAAAATGAGCATGAAAGTAGTGGATGGGTGAGAGGGCTGAGGAGAGGGTATTGCCACCAAGTGCAGAATACTGATACCATAGCTACCTTGTCTACAAATTGAGTTTACCTAAACTGAAGAATTTCTTGAATTAATCCTATTCATTTAAGTCTCAGAGTAAAACTTCCATAGCTTTTATGATTGGGTTGGCAGGTGGTTGGATGTAGGTTGTTTTCATAATGCAATCATTGTCTACTGAGCCTGAAGCTTGACAGTGTATTTATGAATTTCCTGGCCCTTTTAGAATCTTGGTAATACCAGCTGATGGCAGACTGAACTAGGATGCCCTTGCTACAGGCAGAGTATGTATTCAATCCCTCTAGAATGTAGAGGAGGGCTTCTGTGGGAGAAAGAGAAGAAAGGGCCTGAGATTCTTCAGGCTGTGGGCTCAGTAAATCCCAAAGCAGTCAGTGTGCCCAGACAATCCCACTCTTGAACCAGAAATAAAATATATAGCTGATTTTTTTGGTTGTGCTCCTTTCCCTTCTGCTATTTCCTCTTAATCTGTGCACGAGGGTTCAATGGCCAGGGGCAGGCAAACAGTGAGGGAAGGCTGGGAGAAAGGCTGAGATGGAAGCGTCCTTGGACAGTCTTTCAAAATTTGATCTCGGAACAAACTGATCCTGTTGTTTCCTTAAAAAGCAAACATTTGCTCCCTGCCCCTCCCCCCCAAATTCCAGCCCTTTTTAACTTTCTCGCTTCCCCCTAGCTTTTATTTGATCATTAAGCCATCATCATTTTGTCAATACAACATTGGACTGAGAATTGGTTATGTTGAATTCTTTTTTTTTTTTTTTTGGATCCTTGTAGGCAGAGAGCTGAGAGCATACCTACATTCACTAATGAGGACATCGAAGCAAAGAGACTATTAATGACCATCTGACTGACTCGGTTGTCAATGGCACATTTGGGGGGGTCGGGGCAGGTCACTCTACACGCAGAAAGGGAAAGATCTTAAATAATGGCATCCCAGAGTTTTGGTATAGATTAATTAGTTCAGGATGGGAAAACATTACCATCTCTGTGGTTGGAGACTCTGAATACTAATTGCTGTTATTGTGATGGCTGCTACCTTTATTCTGATAAATTCATCTTCCATTCATCTTCTGAACCCCCTTCTTGTTTCTTCAGCGTGAACTAGGGTTTGTTCTTTAGTCAAGTTAGTTTAGTCATTAAATTATAGTCGGTGGCCTGGAGGACTATTAACTCTACCGTATCTCCATTACATTCTAAGAGTAGAAGAGAAAATACTGTAGAACAGTGGCCCAGACCTACTATACCTGATAATAATAACTAGTGTTCAAGTAGCGCTTGAAGGTTTGGAAAGAGCTTTACGTGTATTATCTCATTTGATCTAGACAACAACCTTATAAGGCAGCGTAACAAGAATGTGGCTAGCAGCCGCCGTCGGGGCATAAGACCCAATAAGACCAGCACACAGAAGAACTGCCAGCACAGGTTCTTTGATCTGCTTTTCTAAGGAAAGCAACTTTTTTAATCAAACATACATATATCATTCACTTAGCTCAGGGGAAAAAGCCAGCATTCTGAACTTCAGAGCAAATACAAATAGAAATTACAAACAGAAAATATCAACAGAGCAAACAATAAAAACCAGTCTATCCACAGCAATACATAGTTACCAGGGAAGCATCAACATCTGGGTTTATGAGGTGGTGGGGGGAGGGGAGGGGGTGTGCTGGGGCTCCAGCGGCTACCCAGAGTCTCCACACCAACACTCTTCCAGTGAGTGAGAGCCCCAAAGGCAAACCGCCAACTTCTGAGTTTATATACCCTGTTCAGGGTCAAAGGGCATCACAGCATGCTCAAACCCATGTAAACTAGGCTTTCCCTTGAGATAAGGAGGTCATCAAAGACATCAAAGAAACAAAGTCTGGACTCAACAAGACCCCTTGTTTAAATAAGTGCTCCAAAAGAGAAAACAGTAAAAAAACGTCCCACATTAATTACTGATACAGGGAATAATATTATCCCCATTTTGTTGATAGTGAGGGAGCCTTAAGTGAATTTTCCAGTGTCCCTTAGCTAGTATCTGAGTCAGGGTTTGAACTCGGATCTTTCTGATTCCAATACTTTATGCACTACACCACTTAGCTGTGTGTAGAGCTGAGAGGATGTTGGTGGACCACACAGCTGATGTTACCCCAGTTTTATCCAGGGTTTTGTGGCTCAGGGAACATGAGAGGATACTGTCCCCTTTCTAGGGTCATGTCCTGGTTTTTACTGGGACAGCTGCTTAAGGATTCAAAACAGGTGTCAGAAAGGTTGCATGAGGATAACTGAGGCCCATGTAAGCTAAATGACTTGCCTAAGGATGTTTAAGTAGTAAGCATCAAAAGGGGTGTTTTACAGCAGGTCTTTCGACTCCAGAGCCACTGTTCTCATAGCACTGTGATGAAGCCTGTCATGTGACCAACTGCATTGTCATGGCCTGAACTTCCTGGACCACCTGTTCTAAGAGTTGTGTCATCTGGACTAGCCAGCAAAATGACTGGGGAAGCCCTATCCGTGCAGGAAACATCAAGAGGGTAGGATAGACTTTCCTTGATGTTTTCTCTTGAGAGAAGAAACAGGAGAAGCCTCAGAGCAGCACCCATTGATAAGAGCCAGATTAGCTCAGACTAGGTCTAGTTTTTATCCGTAGTTGTCATCTTTAGCAATCTGACCAGAGAGAATTAGTTTTTTTTCCCTGTTAGCCACAGACAGGTGCAGAATAGTCATCTCTCTCCGCATGTATCCTGGCTCCCTTGTGCAAATACTGAATGGGTTGACCCAGACAGAGATACCAAAACTCATGAGAGAGAGAGAGACAGAGAGACAGAGACACACAGAGAGAGAGATCTTAAATGTCCTAGAAGGCTTCCCTTGTTCCCATGATTTTGCATGACTGTATTGGCTATGAAATTGTTCAGGGTTGCTAGTCTATAATAATTACTCTCAGCAGAGCGGAGCTAGGGAGCCAGCCCAATTCTTAGCAGCTCAGACAAATGCTGATCATAGTTGATGAAAACACTATCTAGTGGGTCCTTACATGACTGTTATTCTTTTTTTTTTTCCAAGCCTGCTACTCCCCTGTTTCCTTCTGAGTTTCTCCATGGTGTCAGCCCACTGTACAGACTGTGATTACACAGGGGTATGGTTTTCACTGTGTGTGTATGTATGTATATATGTATGCATGTATCTATATGTTAATTTACTTTCTATGGGGCAGCTGTGCCCTACAGTATCAGCTTCAGGATAATTCTCTACTTGTTTACCTGGACAAGTTCCCCGGGAGGAGAGAACACCTAAGGATCAGCTCAGAGGACTGTTTCCTTGTAGGCTTGTAGTATGTGTGTAGATATTCTCTCCAGCCACAAAAACCTGGAAAATACCCAGTTCTGGGTTGGAAAGTCAAGCTTGCTATCATTGCTACTCAACCTTTAAGCTCATATGGCTAGTCATTAAGGAAGGCAGTTCCCACCTTTACTCAGAGAGGTTTCCATAATATCTTGATTCCACAGCATGAATGTTGCAGGGTTACAAATGTGCTGTCCTTCATCTGTAAAGATAATGCGACTGACTTTCCATTAGTAAAACTGGTGTTTTGCCAGCAGTGCTGAGGGGCTGAATTTGTAGCATTCCCTTGCCTGGTTCAAGGCAACCAGCCACATTTTGGATATAAGTTGTTCTTTGTGAAGCCATCAGTCCCACTGAGGACTTAAGCCAGGACATTAGTTTAATGAATATTGTCGTGCTTAGTTAACTGAGGTAAATAATCTCAAGAAGAATAGTGTGCATATCCAATATTTATCTAGCAATGTGGAAAACTAAGAGTTATTGGTTCTGTTCGTTTCCAGTTACTTATCAACATTGTATAATATAAAGAATCCTGGATTTGGAGCCACAGGGTCTGCCTTTGATCCTGGCTCTGCCTCTAATGACCCATGTGAAAAGGGTAGGTCACAATCTTTCTGGACATCTATTCCTTTATCTATAGAAATGAGAGGTTGGACTGAATGACTGCTAAGGTCTGTTTTAGCCCTGATTTCTATATCCTGTGTTTATTCACACTGTCCTGGGAATACTAGTTTTTTTTCTTTCATTATATGAGAATGCCTAACCAACTTTCACTAGGTACCATCCAGCACCAACTGAAAAAGTATTAAGAGCCCACCCCGGTGTTGTCAGGTGCTTAGGGAGGCAGATTAACTCTTTCAGACCCTACCTGCCTGACTTTCAGTCAGGAATGGATTTAGTCTTTGCCTATGATCCCTAAATTCTGTCAAAAACGAATCATTCGGTTGAGCAAGGGGGAAAACAGTCAAATTTGTTAGTTGATGGACAAAACAACTGGCTGATGAAATGTTTCACTTTTTTAGAAGGGGGCCGCTGGTTGTGGTATTGTTTAGACATGGCAACAGTCACTGGGGAGAAATCTGCCTCATCATCTATGGCTAATACGGTTTCCCACCCTCCCTCAAATTCAAATTGAATTACATAGCTACTTAGGAGAATCTCATCACACATGCTGGTTCTGCCTTGAAAGATAGGAATGTGAAAAAAGGACATGTCCAGATGTTGAGCATATGATATTTTTAGGATAGTATCAGTGAAGACAATGCCAAGATATCCATGCAGTGAGGTAGGAGCCAAGTGCTTAGGATGCCCTAGAGTTATATCATTCTGTGCTACAGTCTCATTAGATTCATAAATTAAACACATTCAGACCTTGCCAGCACCTGGATGGCAGATGCCCAGACTCTCTTGGTGAGATGCAGTATAAGTACTTCTAGGAATCTGAGCAGGGCTTCTCCCTCTGATCTGATTATAAATCAGTAACTTAGTAGGAGATGAGAGAGTGCCCACAAGAGTGGAATTCTGTATTTTAAAATGACCTCTCCCCATTTAAAAAAAATACATAAACATCTACTTCCCATCCCTTCCTTTAGGAAAAGTTAAGGAGACAATAATTCTAAACTGTGGACTAATTTTTGTTTAAGCTTATTTTATCTCCCAATATGGTCTATCTAAAATACTTCCAGGTTTTCTGAAAGAAGTTGATTTTTTCCTCCATTTCTTTTGAGTTGGGTGTTACATGTGTCATGGCTTCCTTGAGTTCACTCTAAAGATGGCAGCATTTCAAGGGTGGCTGATTAAACCTTTCCTGCAAAACCAGCAAAATGCTTTGGGATCATTGGGGATAGAAATAGCAGTAAAAATGCAGGTGTTGCGGTGATGTCCAGTCTTGTTTTTATGGCTCTCTCTGGTGTTGTTATATTGGCCGAGTTCACACTGGGGTAATGTAAATCCCCATTCACCTGTGACTCTTATGCTAGTCTTGAATGCCTTCACCTGATTTGAATTTAGATGCTTCATCTTTCACTGGTTGCAAATGTGAACCATGTCACACATCTTTTAAGTTCAGAAAGGGCATTGTTTGACCAAAGACTTGGAAGGCTGCTGCAGGTTTAATACCATGTTGTTCTATTTATATCTTCTATCACCAGTTTCTAATTTGTCTTTCTACTTAGTTAAAACACATTCTTCTATCCTCCCTGTCACATTTTTTTTTCTCACATACAATTTCCTTCTCACTCCTGAAAAAAAAATCTGTTAGTTGAAATTCCAACACTGACGATTTTCATAGTTGTTCAGAAAGGAAAAAAAGCAACACCTTCGAGAAGGATGACTGAAACTTGAATGTCAACATGAAATTATGAAGTATTTAATTAAGCACTCTCAGTGAACAGGTGAATGATTTGCACTAGAGATAAGTAGCAATACCCTTAACTGAGAAAGAACTTATGGCCTAGTGATATTGGGGAGAGATAAATTAGAACATGATGACTCTTCTCTGATGGTGAAAGAAAGCATGAGATAGTAAGAAAGTTTTTCACTTTAGAGCCCTGGCTGGATAACAAACAGTTCATTTAACCTCTGAGACTCAAACCTCATTTATCTCATCTGGGAAATGGGTACTACATCCCTCACAGGATTGTCGGGAGGATGGATTGAGATAATAAATGGGAAGCCCTGTTTACAAAAGTAAATGCTATATAAATGTAAGCTATAATGATGATTCAATAGTACATATTCCTTGAATATTTTAATAGGTATTTTAAGCTCAAAATATGATGAACAAATAGTTCTTTACATGGAAACTCTTTTGTTTACATTTAAATTTTTGTTTATAGAGCTTGACGTGCCAAAGAAATTAGGTTACAGAGAGACAGAAAGAAAAGATTTGATTCAATTCAATAAGAATTTTTAAAAAACCTACTATTTATGAGATATCTTGGTAAGAGCTAGAGATACAAAGATAGAAATCAAACAGCTCCTACTCTTAAAGATCTTATACTCTACCAAGGGATATTAAGCGTCATCAATTGATTTAAGTTCAACAAGAAGTGAAGGCTAAGCAATCTCACGGTGACTGATCATGTAAACACTGGTGAGCTTTTGTTTAATTTAAAAAAATTGATTAATATGCAACTTTTCAGGAATGTATATCAGGAGAAGCGATTTGCTTCTTACTTGTACACTTCAAATGACTCAATATTTCTTCATGGTAGGTACTTGATCAGATCACACCTCCTCTGAGCTTTAGTAGATATTTTAAAGAGTTTTTGTGGCCTGAAACATTTATTGCCTGATGGTCAATCCAATTATGATCCTCTTTGAATTTATTCTTTGGAGAATAGGAATAGCCATGGATGTTGTGATTAGCCAGAAAGGGCTGTTTTCTTTCTGCTTTTTGGAAGGTGAATTTCCTGTCCTTTCTCTATTTCTCTGGGTGTTTAGTCTGGAAAAGTCTTAAGAAAATTAGATAGCTGTCTTCAAGTAGTTGAGGACTAGCATGTACAAGAGAGATTAGTGTTCTTCTGTGTGGCCCCAGAAGGTAGCATCAGAGGGCAGAACTAGAAACAGTGAGTTGAAGTGTCGGGGAGGTCAGTTTCAGTTTTATAGAAGGAAGTGGCCAACAATTTGAACTATCCAATAGTAACCTGGGAATCCAGGGAGGTAGTAGGTTCCTCTTGGTAGAGTTTAGGAAATGTTGAATGAATGGTTTTCAGGCATTCTGTTCAGTGTATACTTCATATATAGATTGGACTAGCTAGCACCTCTGGTCCAGTCCTGCTCAGAGATTCTGTTTTATGTGTAAAAATGTTTTGAATTTTCCACATTAGTGTTAAAATTTCCTATGCATAGATGTAATTTTGTAGTTTTACATGTTTGTTCTGGAACTGAAATTTCCCTCAATAATTATTTATTTTAGTCAATTTATGATGCTAACAATGACAATCATCATCATTAATAATGCATTTGAACAATCAGTTTAGCAAACATTAAATGTTTCCAAATGAAAAGAATTATGTCAGATGCTGATAGATGTCAGGAAGCTTATTATCTAATGGGGGAAATAGTATTTATAATTAAGTATGATATAACACTAGCATTAGTGCCTTTTCCCAGTAGACTGTCAGCTCCTTGAAGGCAGAAATGATTATATTTTTGTCTAGGTATCCCTGGAACCTCAAATACATTGCGACTTGATAATTTTTAAAAAAAATTAAAGTGAATTGAGTTCATCTTCTATTCCACAACCTTGCTGAATTAATTTATTGTTTTAATTAGTTTTCTTGTGACCTTTGGATTTCTTTGGCACCTTATCATGTAATATACAAATAATATTTTTAACTTTTCAGAATCAGGAGGTGGCGGAGTGGATCTTGAACACCGTGACTAGAGTCAAGAAGGCCCAAGTTCAAATCCAGCCTTAGATACTTACTAGCAGCGTGACTCTGGGCAAGTCACTTAACCTCTGCCTTAATTTACTCATCTGTAAAATGGGGATAATAATAGTTTTAAGTTCTAGGGTTGTAGTGAGATAATGAGATAATATATTCTTAGCACAGTATTTAGACACCAGGGGGGAAAATGCTTTTTCCTTTCCTTTCCTCATTTCCAATGCTTTAATACTTAATGGATGTGTAATTTTATTAGTGGGGTTCCTCCTGATATAATTACAGAACAATAACTATTAATCCTGTTATGAGGCTTAGGCATAGCATTTTATTGGAAATTTTCCAATGCACATTAGTTTCTTTATATTTCTCATATTATTGTTCTTAATAATTCCATTATCACATTCTATTACTTTGGTATCCCACAGATTGTTCCACCATTCCCCTGCTAATTGAATTGTTGGAACCCACTGGCCTCCCTCCTTCCCCCATTGAATGTTCCTTTTGTTTTCCAAATGAGTAGCCCTAGCCGAATGGAATGCCTCTTTCTCTTGACTCCCTGTCTCTGTGGAGGAAGTGGTAGCAAGAAGTTGTCAAAGGTATGTGAAGCATGTTTTAAGCAGTCAAGGTGCTTTGGCATTTTGACTGCCTGGCAAAGAACTCTGTGAAGAATTAGTTACAAGACAGCTGAAATCCACTGGAGAGTATTGAGAAAGCAGAAAATAGATATAGATGATGAAACATTTGGAGAATTCTTGGTTGTTTTCCTAATCTGGAGATCTGGGGAGCATGTTCTGGGTAAATTGGGATAACGTATTTTGGAGAGAGACTTAAACACGTTCTAGCATCCATGCTAGTTAGTTATATAGCTGTACATCAGGGGTGTGTGTGTGTGTGTGTGTGTGTGTGTATGTGCGCGCGCGCGCGTGCGTGCGTGTGTGTGTGTGTGTGTGTGTGTGTGTGTGTGTGTGTGTTCACACTTAGAAAAACAGTTCTACTTAGAAATTCACTTATAGTCTACTCAGTTCTTCCCTAGAGGCCTGGCTCCTCTCTGATTCCCCATGGGACCCAGGCTTATGCCCTACTATTACTAGAGACTCTAAAGCAGTGCTCTCTTTAATTGCTTCTTATAAATCTCTCCTAACCCTCACCCTAATAACTCCAACCCCCACACTTCTCTGCTTCCCCAGCAAGGAGGGCTCATCCAGAGAGTGTGTTTATTTTTAAACTAAGCATGCCATTTTATTTTGAGTAGATATCTTATAATCAGTACCACATTACCTGATCACAGTGGTGTCAGTAAAAGGTATAATTGAATTTTTAAATAATCTACTTGAAAGCAGAAGAAGAAAGAGGTGTAGTTGGTTATGAATATAGTTTAATTTGCCAATGGGGACACCCGTGCACAGAATGTAAAAACATTTTGAAAAGCTTTGTGCTTCCTCATTTTGCGTGAAAATTTACATTGTGAGCTTTAAGGAGTTTTTTTTTAAGATTTTTAGAGGAGAAAAAATGTATCTGGTGGTAGTTCTTAGTGGCAATTAACTGAGTAAAAGTTCACTGGTGCCTCTGACAGGGCTTAGGGAGTAGAGATAAAAATGCATGAGCAAATTTGGAGAGATGTTTTAAGGGGTAACAGTCAACATTACCTCTAAGACTGACATTCATAGGATCATAGCTCTGTGGACAATAGTGGGTGAGTTACTCAAGGAGTATAAGGAAAGTAGGATTGTACAGATATGAAGGCAAAGAGTTTTGTTTATATAGAAATTAATTTCAGAGGAAGATTGGTTATTTGATCATTGGGAGAAAAATACAATTACTAATAAATAAAATTATAATTAAAAGTTTATTTAAAGTTCTTGATTATTTCATATTGTATATATAGATATCACATACATACACATACATGAAATAATATATTTTAAATGATGTATGTTATTATGCAAATGTTGCCATATATACATGTATATGTGTATGTGCAGATATATTATTCCATGAATTCTATGTAGCCTGTTTAAAGGTTATTACACACTTTCTGTGAAGCATAATCGAGTCTGAGTTGAATTCTGAAGAGGATGGAAGTTACCCAGAATATTCTCTCACAAAATATTAAAAACCATTTCAGCAGAAGGTAGTTCTACAAAAAGTTTTGCATGAGATATAGCTAAGTCAGATTATCCTAAGAACACTCGTAGGAGAAACTGGCAGGGGGAAAGCAAATAGATATGAAAAGAAATAGATGTTCCTACCTTACGATAATAATTTTTTTCATCTATTGTTTTTATAGCACATCTCAAAAGCCTTAGGGCACTTTAAAGTTAACAGCTTTAAAAACTTAAAAATGCACTAATACTTTTGATACGTACACCCTGTATGTAATGAAATAGTAATGTCCTTTAAGATGATGAAATCAGGAAGCAATGACATTGATGATAAGAATGATGTGGCAAATGGGATGGATAGTTTTAAGTAGATTGATTATTTGTTGGACACTAAGGAGAAGGAAGTGCAAACCACTCCAGTATCTTTATCATGAAAACCCCATGGACAGTATTGGTGTGCTATGGTCCACAGGGCTGCAAAGAGGGACCATGAAGAGTCAGCCATGATGAAAGCACCAAACAAGGCTAGTCCTAAGAGAAATGATGAAAGATAAGTGGGGGGGATGGAGAGCAATTTAAAGATTATGTGTACCAAAAGGAAAGAATATTCTCATGTTTCTCATGACACACTTTATGAGGACAAATAAACACTATCATCCATGCACTATTTAATACTATAAGATTTTGGGGGAAAGGGGATTTCTTCAAATGATGAGAAGGTTCAGGCTTTAATATCAGTTTTCCTCTATACTGTCATCAGAAGCAGAATGCATCTGTGTCAAATTTCCTCAGCCAAACATTTTGTTATTTTCCCCTTGTTGGAATAAACAATGCACAGAAGCCTTCTTAGATAAATAGTCAACTGGGACCTGTCAGTTTAGTTCTGACTTTACATATTTTTTTTAAGCTGCTCAGAGATTGAAGTGTGAACACTAACATTCAGGTTGACTGTGTGGATTTTCAAGAACCTTCTGAGCACTTGGTAGCTGTTTTTTCTTTGCATCTGAGAGAGTAGTAAAAATATGTTTCATTATGTGCCGGAGCAAAACAGATTAGTGCAATTTTCAGACAAGGTTTTCTATAATTATTCTTCATTTTCTAATATTTCAGAATGGTTTTTAATCATAAACTAGCATTTATGTAGCACTTTAAAATTTTCAAAGCACTTTTACATTTATTATCTTATTTGAGCTTTATGACAGTTATCTGAGGCAAATTCTACGGCTGTTATTGTTGTTCAAATGACTTGCTGAGTTGGTCATATGGCTAGTAAGTGTCAGAGATAAGATGTGAATCCAGTTCTTTTGAAATCCAGCTTTTTATTCACTACCTCATACTTCATCTTTTAAAATCATAATTTAGAAATATTACGTAATTAGATTAGGCATTGTGAGTTATATCCACATTGAAATTCCTTGGTATTATGTTGCAATGAAGCTTGGTGTGTGTGTGTGTGTGTGTGTGTGTGTGTGTGTGTGTGTGTGGTGTGTGTTGGGGATGGGGTGGGTGAGAGACAAAGAGTGGGAACAGAAGATACCTGTGTTGTGGTAAACTGAACTTAATGGGGCCTATGCAAAAGGAAATGTTTGAGAGGAAAATGAGAAAAAACATGAAATGGTCCCTGACCTCAAATATGGACATGTTTTAAAAATAGTCCATTCTCTAAATGGCCAAGCCAGTGTTTATTTAAACCAAATCGGATAACCTGGAGTGTCTTCTGCCCAGTGTGAAAATGTAGAAATAGACAGCCACAGCTCTTAGAATGACCATTACTATGGCAAGTTTTGGGAGATAGGCCAAATTGGGGCAAAGGTAGCAAGTTGCCATTCAAACTCTGTGTAGTTGCTATATGCTTTTCCTATAATTAGGAGGCATATTACACACTCCACAGAATAATGCAGCAGTGAGTGGAAAATGTCGTTATAGTTCTGAAGTGCTACCTCTGAGCTCTCATGTTTTATGAAATTCATGATTCAGTAGCCACAGATAGTCCATAGGAGACCTTGGAAAATGACATACAATGACTTTCCAGCTCATACTGCACTTATAAGATTTTTACTAAGTTGGTGGAAGAGTAGAAATTGAGATGAAAATTGCCTCTTTATTGCCTTATTGTTTCATTCTCTTGTTATTCAGGCTAATGTCATATTGAGGCAAGCAATGGGTTTTTGAACACATAGAGATCTCAGCTCTATATGAAGTTGAAATACAAGGAATCCAGGGAGTCCATTGAATGTGGTTTCTTTGGCCAAGCAACATAAAAATAGGAAGTCAGATGAAGCACCTTGTCTGAGTGGGTTCTTGTTTCACATTAAAATCCCTTCTTTGCCTTTCCTCTTGTCATCACTTCCTTATTTGTACATACTTGTTTGCTTACTGTCTTCTCCCATTAGATTGTGAGCTCTTTGATGGCAGGGATTGTCTTTTGCCTCTTTTTGTATCCCCAGTGCATAGCACAGTGCCTGAGACATAGTAGGCATTTAATAAATGTTTATTGATTGACTGATATGTAATCTTCCCTCTCCAGAACATAAGCTCTTTGAAGGCAGGAGCTGCCTTTGAATCTCAGCGTCCCATCTCAGTACCTCGCACATGTTGTTGTTGTTGTTGAGTTGTGTCTAACTTTTTGTGAACAATTTGGGGTTTTCTTCAGAAAACTGGAGTGGCTAGCCATTTCTTTTTACAGCTTATTTTACAGGTGAGGAAACTGAGGTAATCAGAATGAAGTGTCTTGCCCAGGGTCACATAGCTAGTAAGTATCTGAGATGGGATTTGAACTCAGACCTCCCTGACTTCAGGCTTGGCACTTTATCCACTGTGCCACCTAGCTTCCCCAACTCTTGCCTATAGAAGGTGCTCAATATTTGCTTGTTTGATTCAATTTTTCCAAACAACCTTCTTAAGTGAGGCTTTGGTGAGTATGACACTGGAGGTATGTTTGTATAGATGAAACGCTGAGTAATTTCTAATAGTCTATGCTTCATAAGAAGTAAAAATATGAATGGAAAACTAGAGAACAAAATGATTTAGTTGAATTAGATAATTTAAAAGGTTCTTGGGAAAAGGACCCACATGTACAAAAATATTTATAGCAGCTCTTTTTGTGGTGACCACGAACTGGAAATTGAGGGGATGCCCATCAATTGGGGAAGAGCTGAGTAAGTTGTGGCATATGAATGTAATGGAATACTATTGTGCTATAAGAAATGATGAACAGGTGGACTTCAGAAAAACCTGGAAAGACTTATATGAACTGATGCTGAGTCAAGTGAGCAGAGCCAGGAAAACATTGTACACAATAGCCACAGCATGTGAGGAATGACTTTGATAGACTTAGCCCTTCTCAGCAGAGCAAAGAACTAAAACTTTTCCAAAGGACTCATGATGGAAAATGCCATCCACATCCAGAGACAGAACTATGGAGTCAGAACGCAGAGTAAAGCAGACTCTTTTCTCTTTTGTTTTGTATTGTTTTGTGTTCTTTCTCATGGTTTCTCCCATTTGTTATAATTCTTCTATGCAACATGACTAATGTGAAAATATGTTTAATAGCAATGTAGAGCCCATATTGGATTGCAGGACATCGGGGGGAGGGAGGGGGAGAAAATTTAAAACTCATGGAAATGAATGTTGAAAACTGAAAATAAATATTTTTAAAAAAAGAATAATTTTTTTAAAAGTTCTAAATAAAGGGAACTTTCTTAAGAGGACTGTTCATTTTTGATTAAGTAATGAGAAAGTGAAAGATTACCAGCATGTTGTAAGCTAGATCACTAAAACTCCATCTGCTACTATAATAGATGAAAAATTTAATCCAATAACTACCATGAGCCCATTATGTGCTAAGTGCTGGGGATATATATTTTTAAAAATTTATTTATTTTCAGTTTTCAACATTCACTTCTACAAGATTCTGAATTCCAAATTTTCAGCTCTGGTCTTTTCAACAAGAATGCTTGGAAGTCCTCTATTTTATTGAAATTCCGTTTTTTCCCATGAAATATTATACTCAGTTTTGCTGGGTAGGTGATTCTTGGTTTTAATCCTAGCTCCTTTGACCTCTGGAATATCATATTCCAAGCCTTCAGATCCCTTAGTGTAGAAGCTGCTAAATCTTGTATAATCCTGATAGTGTTTCCACAATACTTGAATTGTTTCTTTCTGGCTGCTTGTAATATTTTCTCCTTGACCTGGGAACTCTGAAATTTGGCTACAACATTCCTACTTTTCCTTTTGTGATCTCTTTCAGGCAGTGATCGGTGGATGCTTTCAATTTCTTTTTTATCCTCTGGTTCTAGAATATCAGGGTAGGTTTCCTTGATAATTTGAAAGATGATATCTAGGCTCCTTTTTTAATCATGGCTTTCAAGTAGTTCAATAATTTTTAAATGATCTCTCCTGGATCTATTTTCTAGGTCAGTTGTTTTTCCAATGAGATATTTCACATTGTCTTCTATTTTTTCATTCTTTTGGTTTTGTTTGATGATTTCTTGATTTCTCATAAAGTCATTAGCTTCCATTTGTTCCATTCTAATTTTTAAGGAATTATTTTCTTCAGTGAGCTTTTGGACCTCCTTTTCCATTTGGCCAATTCTGCTTTTAAAGGCATTCTTCTCCTCATTGGCTTTTTGGACCTCTTTTGCCTTTTGAGTTAGTCTATTTTTAAGGTGTTTTTTTCTTCAGCATTTTTAGGGTCTCCTTTAGCAAGCTGTTGACTTGTTTTTCATGATTTTCTCTCATCACTCTCATTTCTCTCCTCAATTTTTCCTCTACTTCTCTTACTTGATTTTCAAGCTCCTTTTTGAGCTCTTCCATGGCCTGAGACCAATTTATATTTTTCTTAGAGGCTTTGGTTGTAGGAGCTTTGACTTTGTTGTCTTCCTCTGGCTATATGCTTTGATATTCCTTGTTACCAAGGATGTAAGAAAATACCTTTTCACCCAGAAAGTAAGGTTCTATAGTATGATATTTCCCTCCTGTTTGCTCATTTTCCTAGCCAATTACTTGACTTTCGAGCTCTTTGTTAAGTGGATGGTGTACTGCCCCAAGCTTCAGGGATTTTGTGCAGCTGTTTTCAGAGATATTTCTAGGAACCCGTAAATTTTCAATTCTTTGAAGGTGGTATGATCAAAGGAGAGGTGTTTACTTCTCTCCTAGCCTGTGCTTTGGTCTGTGGGCAACCACAGGCACACTTTTCTGCCTTGGAACTGAGCAGATTCCCTCTCCACCACTGCCACCAGGTCCACCATGCCAGTGTTCCTCCTTGCTCCAGGACCACCACCCAGGACTGTGACCCAGATCAGACATTAGATTCCCCCAGCATCTGTAGACTGAGAGCTCCAGACACAGCCTTTGCTGAGGCAGTGGCTGACGCTGTCCTGGGGCTGGAGCCTGACATATTCCTCTCTCACCCAGGTGAGAGACCTTTCTCACTAAACTTTGAAGCTGTCTTCAACATTTGTGTGTTGAGAAGTCTGGAAACTGCTGCAGCTGCCAGTGATTCAGTGCCCTATGGCCTGCTCCAGGCCCATCTGTGCTGACGTGGCCTGTGTTGGACTGTTCTTTGCTCCAAGCCTGGTGCAATAGACCCTTCCTGTTGGGCCTTCCAGATTGTCTTGGAAATCTGTTTCAGTCTGTCATTTTGTGGCTTCGGCTGCTCTAGAACTTGTTTAGAGTCATTTTTTACAGGTATTTTGAGGGGTTTGGAGGAGAGCTCAAGGAGATCCCTGCTTTTACTCAGCCATCTTGGCTCCACCTCTGGGGATATAATTAATAGAAAGAAAGAGAGCCCCTGCCCTCAAGTAGCTTATAAAGTAATGGTGGGGAGGGGGGGAGACAATACACAAAAGAACGCATGAAAGGGTTGGGGGAAGATCAAGGAGTATGCAGTGTGGGGGCATCTTTGTCCATAGATTTGAAACCAGGTAGAGCATCACATACAGAGTGTAGTGAGCTGAAAAGTTCAGTTTCTGCCCTCTATAAAGAAGGCTTTGGTAGGAGGTCAGTACTCTGACCTCCAGCCCTCCAAATAGTAGGAAGAGGAGGTGTCCAGTCAAGGCTTGAGTTGGCAGCATGGTGATGAGATCAGAAGTGATGAGCTTAACCTGGGAGTGGCATCTTGTTAGTGGAGCTGAAAAAACCAGGCAGCATATGCAGACTGGAGTAAGGCCAAAAATCTACCCTTAAATAGAATGAAAAATGATTTTGTTTATTTTTTTCTACCAAAAAATGTACATATTGTTGTTCATAGATATATGTACAATAGCTTATGTCACAATGGCTTTTCTTCATATCCTAGGTGACTCAATTCAGTTCATATGAATAAATGCTGAAAATCTACTATGTGTCTAATGCCATGCTAATTGGATACTAGTCTAGGAGATTTAAGATACATAGAATATGTTCCTTGTACGGGAACAGAAATTCTTAAGTACAAAATTCCCAATTCTCATTGCAGAGTTATTGTAAGGGTTCCCTGAATCCACGTGTACACTGAGGGTTGTCTTTTGATCTCTATTTAGTGCTAATAAAATATGCAGTGTGATTCAGTATAGTAAATAAGCAAACATACCTTGTATGTACTGAATAATTAATATGTTTCAGATATATTCACATTACAATTTTTTCAAGTGTATGCAAATGCTGCTTAATAAAATACATTCAGCTGACAACATCGCTGAATTCATAGCAGCTTTTTGTCATCATGTATTTTCTCAATTAATGAATATTAATAGTCCAGCTCTTATGTGGAAGCAATAGGCTTTTTGTTTTTTAAAGTTAAAAGTGATTCCTGATATTTAAGAAGGTTTGGAATGATGGTGATAGGATATTTCAAGCGAGATGGGGAAATAGAATGAGCAGCAATCCATGAGTAGTAGCAGCTGCCCTCTGGGGCCCCGACGATGTACCAGTCTGAGCTGGGGAATGCTGCCATTATCATTTCTCTTTCACCTTCTCTTTCTCCTTCCCTCGCCACATGTGTTCCCTCTCTTCGTGTGAGGTATCATACCCTTACATGCAGCTGTGTTGTCCAAAGGCACACAACTTTTGGTTGCTTATATTGTGTAAGATATCTTGGGGTTGGGAGCCTAGTTTTTTTAATCTTCCATATGTTTTTATTTTTATTTTTTACTTTTTTAAATTTATTTTTTATTTTTGTTTACATCATTTCATTCCACAAGTTGTTGAGTTTCAAATTTTCTCCCCCTTCCTCTACTCCTTCCCCAAGACAGCATGCAATCCGATGTAGGTTCTACATATATCTTCGCATTAAACTTATTTTCACAATAGTCAAGTTGTAAAGAAGAATATTTGTTATTTAATAATAATAATAACAATAATAATAATAATTTGTTGTTGTTATCTTTCTCAGAAAGCTAGGACAGTTTACTCTTTGTCCTCTGCAGTTCTTGCTTATGATTTCTTGAAGTATAGCTCTGGCAAAACAGGCTTTTAAAAAGTCCACTGTGATTCAAATGGAGCTACTTGCTCTCAAATCATTCTGGCTTTCATTGAATAGCCAATAATAGGCCCCAGTCCAAACCTTTGCTGCTCATTGTTGGGTTTTGATGGCTGAGAGCGAGTGCAAATAGCAATTGTTTTCTGTTCTGGCCAGAAACTCTGGAGGGTCTTCCCCTCCCATGCTCATACTTTTGTCTCAATTCTTACCTAAACCTTAGTCATTGAATGAACATTGTTTCAGACAAACTGAGACTTGGGAAAGACCTTAATTTAAAAAGTCCCAAGAGCACCCACTGCATCCTGAGCCGTTTGCCAAGCATCTTGACTCTAGGAGTGTCAGTGGACTCCAATGACCCTGGGGGAGAGAGTGAGGTCCATGACTTTCAGCAGCTCTGCCTCACTTTAACCCGATTCACATACAAGTCAAGACATCACCCTTGTGATGTCATCAGTCCTCTTTCAGAAGGAAGTGCAAACCACAACAGGAGGAAATGTTACAAAGCAGTAATCTTAGAACAAGGGAGAGAATCAAACCAGAGAGAGGGTAAAAGGGGAATCACAATGCCAGTGAAGATAGCAAAAGCAGAACTGAGAAGTTCAAGACAGGTCAGGATACACAGGAGGGCAACCAGATTTGGGGCTGAGGAGAGATCAGAATGGGGAGACTAGGATGAATGGTCTGTAAGCAGAGAAACCACACTGAAATGGGAAGTCATGGTTTCCACCATAATACAGTTTGACTTATTCGACTTAAACCATCCTTGAATGGAGGGTTGGCTCAACTTCAGTCTCATCTCTGCTGCTTCTTAAATGGGAAAAATCTGTTAGACTGAAGGACCTATGCAGACTGAAGCACTTTCTACAAAGCAAGATGAATTTTTGCACCCAAACTTCTAAATATCAATATTTATTATGCTCTTTACTTCCTGACAGGCTTGTAATCTTGAAACTACATCTTCTAGTTGTGTGCTCATACTTTTTTTCTGCTGCTTAGACTAATGAAGGCAGTAATAGAGAATGTTATTTAGAATTTTTAACTTGACTTTGGAGTATTTTCCACTATCTACACCCATACAATCTACCTAGTATTATTTGAGGGGTGTTATGTTTTTCTTGATTAATACATATAATTGAGAAGTGATGCTTTTATAATAATATTGGATAATAATGCTTTTGCCACAAGCATATATCTTTCTCTAAAATTTTGTGGTGTTCCCCCTCCCCCATTCATTAGCTCTTTGAATAACCCAATTCTACATCCGTTAAAAAAATGAGTCCGTCCTAGTAGGAATTCACTTCATTTTACTTGTCCTGTTAGAAACATCACTCTATATTCTACATTCATTTCTCATAACAGTATTTCAGGAAAGAAATCTTTTCCTAGACAGCCATTCTTAGAACCTTTCAGCAGGTAGTTGATAAGGTACTGTGTTGAGCTGAATCTCACTCAAAAGAGACACAACTTTCTGAAAGAGAGGGAGTATTTGATGAAGACCTATAGGCATACGGGTTTTTGAGGAAATTTCATGTTTAATACAAACTTGTATTGAAAATGGAGTATGTAAACTTCACAATCACTGTAAAGAACACAGAGTTTTCATAAAATAAGTATGCAACACGATGGCATACTAGTACCTGAGAGGCGACGTATCCTAGTAGTTAGAGTATAAGACTTGGAGTCAGGAACAACTTGGTTAGGTGTGAATCTCACCTCTAAATCTGTGTGTACATGTGTGCATGTGTGTGTGTGTGTGTGTGTGTGTGTGTGTGTGTGTGTGCCCATGTGCAAGCTTGGGTAAAAAGGAGAAGTAGAGAGGCAGAGAAATCGACTGACCGGGCAGACCATGGGCAATTTACTCAACTTCTATGATCCTCAGTTTCTCATCCGTAAAATGGGTGTAATAATGCTGCATCTTGGATGCCTACCTCACAGGATTACCATGAGACTCAAAGGACATGACATCTGTAAAGTTTTAGCTTTCTGCCAAGCTTAAAAAATCTCTGTAAATGCTAGCTATTATTATGACTTGACATGATGCCACACGCACGGCAAAGTTAAAGCGAAAGAGATAGGAACAAAGAAAAAGCAGCATGCCAGTCTGAGAAGGGATCTAGAGAGGAAAGGGCCAGAGATACCACAAGGCCCCTGCTTAGCTCTGGGTGTGCACCCTCCTTTTATCGTTTCCATTAATTTGGGTGTAGTCACGTCAGTCAGGCAATAAGCATTTATTAAGCACCTACTACTACGTGCCAGGCACTATGCTAAGCCCTGGGAATACAAAGAAAGGTAAAAGACAATCCCTGGCCTGGAAGAGCTCCCAATCTTGTGTGTACCTTGTGTTGTGTAAACATATGTATAGCAGATCCCTTATCACTTTTGAAGACTGACAGAAACCTTCACACATTCTACTCACAGGCAGGATTTGAAGCTATTTGGAAATGGTAGAGAAACACGTCATTTTGAATTTAAAAGATCCAAACTTATCAATAACAGAAAACATCTCAGTCTAGTCCTGGCCCTTCATAGTGCCCTTTAACAAGGCTTATTGTTCTGGCTTAAGATGGAAGAAAACATTATTATGCAACTTTTTAAGATAGCTGCAGGGAAATTATCAGATAAGTAAGTTATTATTAGTTTCTTTACAGAATAGAAAGAGCCTTTTTAAGTCTCCTAAGTCTTGGCAAGGTATATTCTTTGTAAAACAAATGGAAAATGTATCCTTACTACTAACATTTATATTTACAAACTAATTAGAGTTCAAATAATACACCCTGAAGTACAAAGCGTTAATATTTATTTCTAAATATCCATTACTTTACTTATTTTACCTTTTTTTCTTTTTCTTCATACAATTCTTAATATTTATTCTCAGTTTCCATATTACTTTCTGAGCTCGAGTTAATGCTATATAAGATTATAGAATTTCACTTTAAAATTTAGAATGGCTGACTTAAAAGCCCTCTAGGGCATGACATCGAACTCTAATCATTGGACTTTTTCTTAAAATTGATTCTAATCATTGATTTCTTTTAGTCTCAAATAGTCAAAAAAATTGAATGAATTATCACTGACATACTTTCATTTTTGGCCATCCAGACATACCCTGATACAGCCTTTACAATTCACATTACTGTCAAGTTCAAAATTTCCTTTTGGGGATGAGTGGAATATGATTTGAAGGGTGCCATAAGGGATGGGCAAAACAAACAAACAAACAAACAAACAAGCAAACCAAAAATCTTCTGCTCTGGATTGTAAACCTCAGGATTACAGTCACTTCTTTATAAAATTGCAAATAAATATAAAGGCACTTCACAGGCCTAGGAATGGAGAAGGACAAAAGTCCAGAGTTGGTTTCATTGACTACACAAAAGCAACAACATAGCACTCTGCTATCTTGAATTGTAGTGCTGACAATGAAGTGTATGGAGTGTTCAGGGAGGACTAGCACCTCTGTTGTGAGGGCTGCTCATCTAACTTTTGGTGTCCACTTTTCACCCAACAACTCAAACCTGTGGCTCCGAGAAGCTGTAGCATGGACAGTGGCCACACCCTGGCAAAACCCTCTTGGCAGAAGGGCTAAACCAGATTGAGGGTCATCAACAGGTCTCAAACCAATTGGTAAGTTAGGGGCATATCTATCCTAAGGATGTGAAGTCTTCTCCCAGTAGAATGGGTAGATGAGAACAATTTTTTCCAATGGCCATGAAGGTGGCTGAAGCAGAAGCTGTGGAGTGCTTAGAGCATGGTCAGACATCGAAGATGCCAAGGTCATCCAGCATCCCAGGCCATTGCCATTCATTTTGACTTTTGTCCTGCTGCTAGACTTTGATGATTATGGAAGAGGGGGTGGGGCTGACCACTTTGTGCAACTCTGTCTCACTCAAATCCAATTCAGTATAAATCAAGACATCACCTGTGATACTGATGAGGTAGAAAAGAGTGTTCGAGGCAAATGGAGCAAGCAGGATGCAGGATGTGAGATATGAGATAAGATGCAGGATGTGACCAGCCAGAAAAATGACCAAAGAAGACTATTCATTGAAGCCCCCCAGAATGGACTTACCTGTGTGCTTTCACAAAGCACCCCCCATTAACTTGACAACTTTTCCCCTCCCCTTTCCTGTTCTCCTTGCTTATCTGTATGAGAAAGGTATGTCTGTATTACCTGATACTCCAGGCATTCCAGAGCTATTCTCACTCCTCCTCCCATTTTCTTGTGTCCCCCCCCAACCCCTTCCATAAAATTGTATTTAAATCAGATCTTTAACCTGGCCAAATGCTCTGCTTCCTACAAGGAGCAGGTTGCTCTGCCTCCCTTAGGGGAACAGGGCCTTCTGCTTATGCTCTCTTTCCCACATGGAAGCAGGCCCGCTTGGGTGCATCACCCCAATAAATGCCTTTCTTTAGCTTGGAGAACTGTCTGAGTGAATTTCTTTCAGGATAATAGAACCTACAAGTCTATACTTCATCATTTCTGGTCCACCCCAACACTCTTGGGTGCATCCTGAACTCATCAATATCATCTGTCCTTTTCAAAAATGGAAGAAGATGGCAAAAAACAAAATCATCTTCTCTAGAAATCTACTGTTCAATTCAGTTTACATATCTTAAACACATTGTAGGGCATTGTGCTAATTACTGGGAATATAAAGATGAATAAATCTCATCCTATAAGAGAAATAACAAATAAGTGAATAACTATAATGCGAATTAGAATATGATACCTGTGTGACCTTGGGCAATGAACTTAACCTTTTTGGACCTCAGCGTCCTCACCTGAAAAATGAAGGCATGGATGGCACAGTGGACCTGAAGTCAGGAATATCTGAGTTCAAACCCAACCTCTGAAAGTATCTATGTGACTCTAGGCAATTCATTTAGCCTCTGTCTGCCACAGTTTCCTTATATATAAAGTGGAGAAAATAATAGCATCTACCTCCCACGGTTATTGTAGGATAAAAAGAGGTAACAACTGTAAAGTGCTTTGCAAACCTTAAAGCACGATAGAAATGGTAGCACTTATTGCTATAATTTTTATAGCTTTTATTTTTAGGGCCCTTTTCAGCTCTAAATCTGTCATCCTATGATCCTATAATTTGAAGGGAACAGGACAGAGACAAACAAATGAGAAATCTATAGGAAGGGATTACTTCTGGCCTTTTAGTTGTTGGTCGGTCATTTTTCAGTTGTGGCCAACTCTTTGCAACCCTATTTGGAGTTTTCTTGGGAAACCTAGCTGCCCTACTTATGGCCTAGTGAGGCTTAATGAGGGAGGGAGGCAGGCCCTGAGATGACCCAAAAAGTACTGAACTGAGAGAGATTGCAGATAGGAGCAGTCCCAGATAAAGAGAATATTGGGAGGGAAAAGCAGTTTCTCTTTCAGTTGTCTTGTCTGCTCAAACACAGGATTCCTAGAGCTCCGCGACATATGCCTGCAAAGGTGGATTGGTGCCAGATTAGAAGCCCTGGTCACCACTGGGTAGAACAGGTTTTGTGTGGGGTAGTGATATGAGTAGGATAGAGTGAGATAATTATTGTATTTGGCACAGAGCCTGGCACAGAGTAGGTGCTTAATAAGTGCTTATTTAAAAAGGAAGATGAAGATGCTCTGGCAGTAGGAAGGTGACTCCTTGGCAGAGGTAAATGGATTGGAAGCAGGGAGACCAGTCAAGAAGCTATTGCTGTAGTTCTCTACTGTGTTAGTGTAATGCATTAGAATTAACTGATTAGCACCAGTTTATGCATAGAAGTCTAGGTAGGGCCATGTTAAAAACTATGCCAAGTTAGCTGGTCAGAAGCAGCTAGTAAAGCATTTCTTCTGCAGACACTCAGAAAAGTAGGTTCCTTATAACCTCTTCTGCCAGAACATCTCCTAGATAAAGTGACTTAATAACAGGACTTAAGCATGGGATTGACTTTGGTGATTTGAAAGAAAATATCTTGGCCTCTCTCCCTGAAACATTTATTTTCCATAAATGGGCCCTGGCTTGGGCTCGGCATTCTTTTAGCAGCAGGAGCCCATTATCGTGAGAGAATGTACAAGCCCCATTCACATACTCTCCTAATTATTGCCCTCCTTTCTGTAGACAATGCCTTCAGGAATTTTTGAGTATTTTTCACCTCCATTCTTCCTCTTACTTAAACTGCCACAGGAGAGGATTTAGGCATTAACCCCCAGAAAGTCCAGCATAATGACTGTGGGAGAGATGTTGAAATGGTCCAAGTGCCACACCAGGCAACTGGGAACAGAAAATTTTCATTGAAGCAATCAGAATGGAATATTACAAACCTCCCTGTCTGAGAGATAAAAAGAAGACAGACAGAAAGAAAAATAGTGAATTTAGTCTTTTCCAAATCCAGGCTCTCAAGACCCTGAGCATTTATTTATTTACTTTTAAAAGGTCCATCCCTTTACAAAAATGACCTTCCATGGTCAAATCCCTTTTTTCTTATTTTATTGAGTCTGCAGCCTGTCAGAATAAAACAATGGTTGAAACACAGGCGTGTGCACACACACACACACAAACTGAGGACTCCCCTGATGCATCTTAATGGGCTGTTTGTTAACTTCAAAGCTGACCATTTGAATGTTAACACAATTAAACAAGTAATCCGAAGTGTAAGTACCCAGCTTGAATCATTAGCATTTAATTATCTAACATTTTCTGTGGTTCATTTACAATGCAGTATAAATTGTTCATATACATATATGTATATATAAACACTTTAGGACATATGTTTATATTATGGCTAAATGGTTCTTTTGTATTATTTATGAATCTACTGGACTCTGGGTCAAGGTTACCATTTTCTGTAGCTATTCATAGAAAACATATTAAAAAGAGAATTATTTTGCAATTCCTTTGAATGTTAGCTTAGGGCTGACAGAATTCTGCATGATTTGCCACAGCTATCAATATTTACTGACAGCATCTGTGATGTCACACACCAGGGAATGGTGTTATTAGGCATGGCTGGCAGGGACATGTAGCAGTGAAAGAGTTGGGGGCCCAAGTCTTCCCCCACTTTGAATAGGAAAGGAAAAAGGAAGTTCTTAGAGATCTTTAGACATAATATAAAGGTCACTGACAATTGCCTACCTATAGATGCTGTTGTGTGACATTTAAACTGAATACAAGAGAAGCATGATAAGCTTGAGGAAAAACAAACAAACAAGCTATTTGCTTTTAAGATAAAGCTGTTTATGATACCTTCCCTCTTTGGAAAAAACATGTTGCATTATCCTCTATTTCCTGAAAATTGTCAGGAAAAACACAGTCTCTTAAGAATGTGAATGTAGAATTGCTTGCCTTCTCAAGGGGGAGGGAAGGAAGAGAGGGAAGGACAGGGCAGGGAAGGAGGCAGAGAATTTGGAACTCAAAATTTCAAAAAGTGAATATTAAAAAATTATGTGTAATTGGGAAATATTTAATGAAATAAATACAAATATATTTTAAAGAAGAATGTGAATAGGGTAGTTATCAATAATATGTAATCTCTCAGAGAGTCCAGAGTAATATAAAAGAATGTAGCGAGGACAGGCCTAGCCAGTGGCTGTAACAACATGCAGCTAGCAGCTGTTGTGGGAGTGTAAGACCCAACAAGACCAGCAACAAGACCTGCCAGCACAGGTTCTTTGATCTGCTCTACTAAGGAAAGTAACTTTAAGGGGTTAACAATCTCACTTGAATCCAACATACAGATATCATTCACTTAGTCCATGAGGAAAAGCCAACACCCTGAACTTCAGAACAAATACAAATAGAAATTACAAACATCTACAGACCTTGTCTGATTCAAATCACAATTCATAGTCACCAGGAAAGCATCAACATCTGGATTTACAAGCTGGGGGGCAGTTATAATGGCTTGCCCAGAGTCACATGCCACTCTTCCAGTGAATGAAAGCCCCAAAACAAAACATCTGGGTTTCTTCAAAGTCAGAGGGCTCTTAATAACAGCTGCCCAGAGTCTCCAATCAACCCTCCTCCAGTGAGTAAGAGCCCCAAAAGTCAAACACCAAGCCTGGATATTATATACCTGTCTCAGGGCCCTGGGGCACTTGATTACCTCAGTGCTGAGAAGTGCTCAAAGAACAATGAAAAATCCCATTTAAGGTGTGGGAAAGTTAATCCCTGGTACCACCATATACAAGTCAATGACTCCTGATTGTCTTAGTGCTGAGAAACATTCCAAGACAAGATCCCACCTTATCTGCCCCATTCAAACAAAGGCCAGAATCATTAAAGGCACTTAACAGAACAGCAAAAAGTCCCACTTTAATTACTACTACAGTGGCCAAGTTGATAAGTCCTGAGTAGAGCATGTTTAAAGAGGGTGTGTGTGTGTGTGTGTGTGTGTGTTTGTGTGTATATAACAAAGAACTTTTCTACATGTTGCCAAAACAGCCAGTTGTAAAATGTTAAAAATAAATTCAACAGCTGCTTGGAGTGTTTTTCACTGAGTGCACAGTTATTTGACTATGTCCATCTATTGCGGTCATTTGTTTTGATATTACAGACATTATGACTTCAATCAGGGCCAGTCTGCATGGGTAGAAAAGTGTGACATGTAAAAAGTTTGAGAGACATAGTTTCTTGGTAACTAATCATTTATTAATCATGCTAGCAGATAATTAATAAAAGGAGTCAGTGGCACTCTTGAATGCCAAGGACTCCTCATTGAACCCACTGAAAGCTTATATGCCCTTGAAAGCATAGGTGTTCCAGAGGGTAGAAATCAACTCTGATTGGTTGACAAGTAATGAGAGAATGAATATTATAATTAGGGGAAGGCTTATTCTAATGAGGGTCTGGGTGATATGGCTGATCTTGGTCAAAGAGACTTACTCAGTCTTGGTTGAGAAGACTTATCTATATTCATATCGTCCCATCTAGGGGCCATATAAACAAATCTAAACAAAAGGTTCAATCTACTTTTACCCAGACCTGTCTGAGTAAAGCATAATTCACTGGAATCCATCAATTTACCTAAACTAAAATTTCTTTACCTTCTGAACAGATCTGAGTTTTCCACTGGATTAGTTTCACCCAAGATTTCATCTCTTTATGAGCCCTGCGTTTCAAAGGTTGCCTGAATAACCTAGAGGGGTTGATTTCTAAATGAGGAAAGGAAAGGGAAAAACCTTAGTCCTAATAATCAGCTATTAACATAGGAGAGAAATAATCATTTCTCTCAAAAGGTATGGTATATTGTAAACAAAGTACCCTTGTCCTTACTAAAAAGGGAAAAAAAGTAAAGGAGAGGAGAGGAGAAAGGAGGAGAGGAAAGAAAAGGAAAAATTTTTGCTTCATTTATGAGAAAGAATGTACTCCAGATGTATTCCCATTTGTGTGAGGGAGAGGAATATACATTTTCATTCCTTCACACCTAGACCCCAATCAGGAAGGCCTGACACCTGTCTGGAATGCCATAACCCAAATCAGAGAACCTTCACAGTTTCCCACCTTCTTGCTATCCATGACCTACCATGACCATTATGTATGGCTCATTTCATAATGAAAGATGTGCAGAATGATATTATTGGCACCATTGCTAGCACAGTCCTGAATATATTGATGGAGGCATTCTGGATAAATTATGTTCCAGATGTATTTCTCAAAGAGAAAATTTAAATAATTCTAAGCTGCATCCATTATAATGACAGAAGTCTATAGATTGTCAGATAAGTAGTTCTGTACTTTTTTTTGTCTTGGGGGAATTATTGAAGATGTTGTAGCAAATTTGTTAGTACTTATTTTAGGGTGTTGGATAAAATATAAACAGCAGAAGGCAGTTTACCAATGGAGCAAATAGAAAAGGCAAGCAAACACAATGGTGTTTGGTCTTGAGTTTAGAGTTTGAATCATCTAACTTTTTTTGTTATTTTTTGGTTTACAATTATACATACAAAACTACCCACTTTATTTTAAAATGCAAATAGGCTAACATGATTAATGAATTGTATTTGCTGTTCCGTGTATTAAACTCCATTAAGTAACTGCATGCACAGGATCTGCCCTGGCTAATTTCACAGGGGAAAAAGGCACCTGAATGGCATTTGTTCCTATGTATTCTTCTAACAAATCTCACTTTACTCTTAACTAGACTGTTATGTACTCACTTCCTTCAAGTCTTAATTCAAATCTGAACAATGATTGACTTGTCTGTCAGGCTATAACACATAGAAAACTCAAAACAACAACTGCTAAGAGCAGCAAACAATGTTTTGGTTGTGGTATTGCAATTATGCTTCGAGTTCATTTTTTTTTAAGAGGGGGGAAGGCAGGGCAATTGGGGTTAAGTGACTTGCCCATGGTCACACAGCTAGTAAGTGTGTCAAGTGTCTGAGGCCACATTTGAACTCAGGTCCTCCTGACTCCAGGGCCAGTGCTCTACTCACTGCGCCACCTAGCTGCCCCTTGAGTTCATTTTTGATATGTTCATAAGGACCATGGGAAGAGTGGGGAGTGTGCATCATGATTCATCTTCACATATTAGAAGGTTGTAATCTCATAGAGCATCCGAAATGGTTTTGCTTGACCCAGAAGGCAAAACTAGGATCAAGGAATAGAAGTTACATGAAGACAAAATTTGGCTCAATATAATGACAAATAGGTGATTAGGATCATTAGATTTAAGTTCAACCCCTCCATTTTACAAATAACAAAATTGTACTCAGAGGTTAATTGACTTGTACACGGTAAGTATCTGAGGCAGGATTCAAACCCAGGTTTTCTTGACTCCAAGTCCATAACTTCATCCTGTATGACCAGCAGCCTCACTATACAATAGTAGAATGGCTTGCTTTAGAGGGTCATGAGATTTGCACTACTGGAGGTCTTCATGCTCAACACTGGATGACCACTGTGAGGTTTTCAGCAGCTTCCTGCCCTGTTAAATGAAGAAGCTGCTGAAGACTTTCAAATACCTTGAATCAGCCCACCTGAAGGCCTGAAGTAACAGCTCAAAGTCCCTTTTTCCACTATTGGGAGGTCTAAATATCAATTACGAGGATTGTGCTGGAGCCAGCTCCTACCAGCCAATTATTAAATATGCTGATTGTTAAACATTTACTAACACAGCCCTGGGTAGCTGCCAGTTCCCCAGGTTCTTTCCCCAGCATGCATTTCCACCAGTCCCCAAACCTTGACCCATAATAGCAGGTCTAGGCTCCTTGTTCCCTTTTCTTGGTGTGGGATCCTGCTTGACACATATTATAACAATAAAAAAACCTATTGGACTTTTAGTTCAGTTTTAGGGAACTTAATGTACATTCCTCTAATCTACCCATTTTTTCTACCTCCCCCCACCCTCTGAAGATTTTACGCCTTGCCCTTCTCAACCATATTTTGGAAGCAGTCAACCTATTGCTACAATTCCTCCTATCACTGCTACTTAGGACCTTAGGATTCTCACCAAAATGTAATTTGTCAAGGGTAAATACTTTAGCTATATTGGCTAAGGAAGATAGATGGCGGTTGTATCTTACAGCTTTGATTTGCCAGGGATTTAACCTGACTATGATTAATCTCCCCAAGGGCAATGAACCAGGTGCCTTATCTAGACTGCTACCTCAGCATGTTGCACAGTGCTTTGCACACGCATAGTAGGTGCTTAATAAAAATTTTAAATAAATAATAATTTGGGGTTGTAATGAATTTTATATCTAGGCAGTCAATTCGGTCAGATCCAACAAGTATTTATGTTTTACCCAACAAACTGCTATGGACTTGGCATTGAGGATACACAGGCAAAAACGAAACTATTCCTGTTTATGAGGAGATTGCATTTTACTGTGAGAAAACATCAATCAAGCATTTATTAAGCACTTGCTATGGGCCAGGCATTGTCTTTAGTTCCTTAGTGTTAGGGATACAAAGACAAAATGAAGTAGTCCCTGCACACATATAGGTAAATATATAGTAACTTCTGGGAGGCACTGGTAGCTGAGGGGACCAGGAGGGTCCTCGTGTAGGAGCTGACATTTAAGCAGAGCTTTAACAAAATATAGGGCTTCTGTGGAGGACAAGTAACAAGCATGGGGAGAAAGCCTAAGCAAAGATGGATGATGGAGAAGGGAACAGAAGTTTGATAGGAACATGGAGTGTATGAGGGGTACACAGATGGGTAATAGTCTGGAAAGGTAGGCTAGCGCCGACCTTCACAATATGGTGAACACCAGAGGAGTGTGTAGGTTATGTTAGACTAGGAATTGGTGGTTGTCTTTCATGTTTAAAGAGGACCAAACTAACATCACTATGTTGGGGTTGTGTTATCGGGGTTGTTAGAGGAATTTTTGATTTAGTGAATGATATGATATGATCAGACCTGTGCTTTACGAATATTATTTTGTAAGCTGTGTGGGAAATAGATTGGAGAAGAGACAGGCAGGACATGGGAAGAAAAATTACTGTAGGAAGTAACTGTAATAGTCCGGGTAATAGATTAAACCCTGAAGTAGTGTGGTGACCACATGAATGGAGAGATGGGGGGATGGATGAAAAATATGTTGTGAAGTTAGAATCAGGAAGACTTGGCAAATGATCAGATTTAAGGGATGAATGAACAAAGTATTGAGAATCATTCCCAAGTTACTAGACTGAGGGCCTGGAAGCATGGTGGGACCTTCAACAAAAACAGATGTTAAGAAAAGGATTGCGTGTGTGTGTGTGTGTGTGTGTGTGTGTGTGTGTGTGTGTGTGTGTATGTGTGTGTGTGTGTGCGCGCGCGCACGTGTGCATGCGTGTGTGTTCACATGCGTGGGGAACTAATGGCTTCTGTTTTGGATTTGTTGACTTTATGGTGCCAGGAGGATACTCAAAGGGGAATGGTAAGGCAAGATTGGAGTTCACAGGAGAGACTAGGGTAGGATATATAGTTCTGAGTATTAGCTTCATAGAAGTGATAATTAAAGCTACAGAAACCAACAATATCACCTAGAGAAATGTTATATAGAGAGATGAGGGTCCAGGGTGAAACCTTAGTTATCCCCACAGTTAGAGTGTACATGGATAAATAAATGTAAATCTACAGGAAGTTGAATGTTTGTGAAAAACATTAACCATGAGGTGACCAGGAAAGGTCTCATGCCAGAAGTAGCACTTGAACTGTCTTTTTTTTTTTTGAAGGGGAAAGGTGAGGCAATTGGGTTTAAGTGACTTGCCCAAGGTCACACAGCTAGTTAAGTGTCAAGTGTCTGAGGCTGGATTTGAACTCAGGTCCTCCTGACTCCAGGGCCAGTGCTCTACTTACTGTGCCACCTAGCTGGCCTGGAATTGAATCTTGAAGAGAAAAAAATGGGCTCAAAGAGGCAAGGGGCAGAAGACAATACTATAAACACAGGAGTTAATAATAATAATAGGGGTTAAAGATGAAGGTTAATCAGGAGGGATGATTGCTGCTGCTGCTGATGATGATGATGATGATAGGAATGGTGATATAATTATATATTATAACCACCTCATCTTCCAGTTTTCTTACACTTCACTCCCACATGCTCTGCAATCTAGTGACTTTGGCCTCCTTACTGTTCCTCGAATAAGATACTCCATCTCCTGACTAAAGACATTTTTTACTGTCTGTCCCTTATGCCTGGAATCCTCTCCCTTTCCATCACTGTGTGCTGGCTCCCCTGGCTTCTTTCAAGTTCCAGCTAAAATGTTTTTCTTAATTCCCTGTAATGCTAGTGCCTTCCCTCTATTATCTCCAGTTTATTCTATATAATTATGCATCTAGTTTGTACATAGCTGTTTGCATATTATCTCACCCATTAGACTGTGAGCTTCTTGAGAATAATGACTATCTTTCGCCTTTTTTTATGTTCCAAATACTTAGCATAGTGCCTGACACATAGTAGGCACTTAATAAGTGCTGTTGATTCACTGATTCTTCCTCATAGGGTCAAACTCTTCTTTTAAGATGCAACTTACAGATGAGGATGCAAGCACCATCTGTTGTATGAAGTCTCTCCTGGTCTCTTCCAATTACTAGTGCCCTCTTTCCCAATTAAAATTCCTGTACTTATCTAATTTGAATATATTTGTATTTATTCACCTTATGTTCATGCTATATGTATATATGTGTGTGTATGCGTGTGTATATGAAATACATATATTTATTTATTTATTATCTTCCTCATTAGAATGTAAGCTCATTAAGAGCAGGGATTGTTTAATTCTTTGTACTTGTATCCCCAGAACCTAGTGCAGTACCTGACACATAGTAGGTGCCACAGAGAAATGTTGTTGTTATTTGTCCTTTGTCCTCAAAGAGGACCATGACATAAAGAAGGAAGGAAGGAAGAAGGAAAGAAAGAAAGAAAGAAAGGAAGAAAGAAAGAAAGGGAGGAAGGAAGGAAGGAAGGAAGGAAGGAAGGAAGAAAGGAAGGAAGGAGGGAAGAAATGAAAGAAGGAGCTGTGTTGCCCAACTGGAACTGGCCAGTTGAATCCCCAGTGACTCATGCCACTCACAGGTTGTTTGTCCTTTGTTCTCAAAGAGGACCATGACATCAGGAAGGTGATGTCATGACTTGTGAGTGAATTGGATTTAAATGAGGGAGCCTCACTTTCTCCTCCAGAGCCATCTGGGTTCAGTGGCAAGACATAGATCAAGATGACTGGAGATGTCCCACCCCCCCCCCCCCACCATAGAAATATAGAGGAATAAAGAGATCTGAACCATGCTAACTCCGGTCCACTGTGGCTAAGGGTTGTTCAGGAAGTGTGGGTCTGAAGCAAATGGGTAGTATTTGCCCAGCAGTACCACAAAGTGTTTGTACTTTGGGGCTAGGGGGCTGTGTAATGAGTCACTTCACCTTATGTTTCTGCACATGATCACAAGTTAGTTCTTTGTCATTTATGGCTTTTCTGTGGTTGATGAAATAAAGGCTATGTCATATCTATGGATTATATACTGGTGTGAATGTGGGGAGCCTTTGGCCTATTTTAGGGTCAACCTACATATAAGCTATACTTATTAAGCACTCTTTAGGAGATTATCCTGGGTGAATTCCAGGGGCAGACAAAGGGCCAAGGAAAGAAACTAAAACATTTGGGGTCAGCTCTCCAAAATCGTATCTAGTCTGTTCAACCCTGATTTATTGTGGGTAGTACCTAAGCAATGAGTCACATATAAAAAGGTACAGAAGTAGCAGATGCAAAATTGTACACAGGGAACAACTAGCCTATTTTGGTTAGGACAGAGAGCGTATGAAAGGAAATAATTATAATTAGTTTGTAAAGTTACATCGGAGCCCGATCACAGAAGGCTTTACACGACAAGTAGAGGAGTTAGTATTTTAATCCTAAGAGCAATAGGAAACTACTGAAACTTCTTGAGCAGGATAGTGACATGGTCAAAACTATGCTTTAGGAATATCAATTAGCAGCTGTATAGAAGAGAGATTAGAATGGGGATGTGGTACCTTGTTTAATGACTTAGTTAAAGGCATGACTACTACAGGACTAATAGCTAGCAACCATAAAGCCTCTTAAGATTTTAAAAGTGCTTTACATAGATTATGTCATTTAATCCTCACAATAATCCTGTGAAGTAGGTGTCATTAGCATATCCCCATTTTAAAGATGAGGAAATTGAGACCGAAGCAGGTTAAGTGACTTGACCAGGGTCCCACAGCCAGTAAGTGAGCTTAGGATGTGAGTTTAGGTTTTCCTGACCCCAGATCCAACACATTACTCACTGTGCCGCTAGCTGTTTTACTAGACTTTGGACGGACGATCTATGCTTCATTTCATCCAGAATATCTCCAACAAGGGTTGAACCCAAGTCCGAGCAGCTTATTTACCATCTATAGCTGTAGCCTAAATTTAGCAAATCCTTGATGAAGTTAGGATGGGATTTTGTTTCCTTCTCTCCCTTATTCTTGAAAGTCTCTGCAACACACTATACTTTATGTTATGAGGGTTTTAAAGAGGAAAGTATTTCTGAATGTCTTCCTGACAATTGTGTTAACTTCGACACAAGCCTCTCACCCTGCAAAGGAACTCCTTTCTCTTGTTAATTCTCCTGCAATGCAGAGGCTGCCAGTGCAGGGAGTATCTTTGGGAAGGTTGGTATGCCGGCACTGCCCTTGTCTGATTTTGTGTTCACTTGTCTTCATTTATTTCCACTTATTGATTGTATAGCCCTTGACAGCACAGCAGAGACAACATTAGAAGCATGCAGCAAACACCATTATACCAAGGTTCACAGAAGTTGTACAAACACCCAAAGTCCAAAGTTCTGAGTCCTAGATAGCTGTGCTTGTCCTTCATTTTCGAAGAGGACCATGACATCAGGGAAATGATGACAGGACTTCCAGTTGAATTTGATTTGAGTGAGGGAGGGCTCTGCAAGGTCACCAGACTCACTTTCTCCTCCAGAGCCATCTGGATCCAGTGACCAGATATTTTTCAGGATGACTTGAGATGACCCAGGATGCAATGGGAGACTCTGGCCCTTGTAGGCTCAGGCCTTTTCATGTACTCACTTAGAGTGAGGTAACACCCACTCAGTGAATAGGCCTCTTTAAGAAGTGAGTCAAGGGATGGCCCCTTTAATTAAAAAAAAATGATAAAAAAAAATCAAGCTAAGAGGGGAAGACCCTCAGGGTTGCTGTTCCAAAGAGAAACAGTTACCATTGACATGCATTCTAAGCCAGGAGGGCCCAAAATACAGCTGTTAAGTGAAGCTTGGGCAGGGACCTATTGTGGTCCAATCTATGAGCCTCAGAGTGAACTGGGTTTAAGGTTTTGTGAAAGAAAGAAAGAAAGAAAGAAAGAAAGAAAGAAAGAAAGAAAGAGAAAGAAGGAAAGAAATAAAGGAAGGAATGAAGGAAGGAAAGAAAGAGAAATAGAGATTTGATAACAAGCAAAGCCTAGAATGGGGAGAGGTATATAGTCTCAAAGGATGGCTAATGCAGAACTCATATAGAAGCACTCCAATATTTTTCTCATTGACTAAGCTGTCTCCTGAATCAATGGTACTCTTTATAAATGTTTGTAATATATGTTAATTTTTCATGTTTTACACCAATATTTCAATAGTAAAAGATTGTTTTTCCTTCTGTTGAAACTGCTTTGCTCTGTCCCACACTTCTCATAGGTTCTATGTCTAAATTTAGCATAAGATTACAAATCCGAGACAAGAATCACAAAGGTATGATGATCTCTGGAAGATTTGTAAAATTGAACCAAAGTGAGCTATGATTTTTCAAAGCGCTTATTCTTTTTTTTCCATCTGGGCTTTCTTTTTCTTTTCTTCTCCTTTCCTATCTTCTGCCTCTGTCTCCTTTTGTCTATTTCCCATACATTGATATCCTGACCCATGGCAGATTTATGTTTGACTTCTTGCTTTCCCTTCCTTTCTATCTTTTTCTTTTGTCTTAATTAAATGTCATTTATTGTTTCTGAATGTTTTGCTTCCAAGTAAACTATGTGAGAGTGCTAAAGAATTTGTTAGACTGTCCAGAGTTTTCGATTTGCCATAGAGTCACCTGTATTTAATTTCTGAAGTTCCTCCTTAGGCTCCCCACACATTCATTTTTGCCCACTATTTCCTTTTTGATTTTGTTTCATTTGCATTTCCTTTGTTTATTACCAAGTTTTCCAACGTCAGGACTATTTGGCATTAATAGTGGTTTGGAGAAATATACATTAAATTCATGAGTTGTGCTATCTCAGGAGCAAAGAACTGTATTAAATCGAATTCCAACACCATATAGTCCTGAATAATTTCCTCTTATTCTCTCTCTTTTTCCTATCTGTGACAAGGATTCCTGATAAGTGAAGGGTAGTAACCCAGACCTTAATGGGAATAAAATTTATTTACTCTGGTAAACTTGCCTTCATTGTTAATCACTGCTTTGTAGCGTTAAGTGATAGGCATACTGTTGCACTTGGAACCTTTTCCTAGTATTCCCACAGATTCCCACCCTGATACCTGAGCACAAGAGATGATGAACCCAATTGCCAGTTACACTTGGTAGAGCCTTCCAATATCTGCACTAATCAAAGGTCTAGGGGACCTAGATTTGAAAGGAAGTAGATACTAAAGGGGGTGCAGTTCTTGGAAAATAGATTGACTTTTCTTTACCTCCTGAGAGCAAATCTCCGTGTAAACAGGGTAGTTGTTGACAGACTACCTCAGAGTTAAAATCGTCTGTGTATGCCTATGGCCTGTTGCTGACCACACAGACACAGAGACATATGTGGAAGTGGAAGACAACAGTGTTTCCATTTACCATTCCTCTGCGTGGGAGACAGAAAGAATTTGGGGTTTGAAATATCGGAAGGCCCTTAGACCCAGAGAGCTCTTGGTGGTTTGTTAGAAAGGGCATCCTCTAAACTGACCCTGACTGGGTTTACTTTAGCCATAGCACATTAAGGAGGGAGCCACAAAGAAATTCTAACTCTAAATCAGAGCGAGGTTTCTGACACAGAGTAGAAAGCTGAGGTTTAAAAATAGGTAAATCTGAAAGAGGTACCTAGCCAGGGGTTATTCTGTGTTCTAAAGAACTTTGTGCCTGTGGTGAGAAATCTCTTGAAGGGAACCTTTCATTTTTAGCTAAGGCTGTGACAATAGACGAAACTCTATTTCTGAGGGGAAAAGCCATCAAGGATTTTCTTCTATATTCAGATTACTGGGTTTGTGATGTCCTCCACTTTTCTAAGCCAACAGGAGGTGCCACTATGTGCCAGACTCTGTGCTAAGCACTAGGCATACAAAGAAAAGCAAGAAACAATTTCTGCTCTCAAGGAGCTCATGGTTTAATGGGGGAGACAACATGCAAACAACTCTGTGCAAATAAGGTATGTAAAGGATAAATGGGAGATAATCTTTGTGGGAAGGCATTAATATTAAAGGGGGTCTGGAGAGGCTTCCTGCTGAAGGTTGGACTTTAGTTGAAATGTGAAGGAAGTCAGGGAAGCCAGGAAATGAAGATGAGGAAGAAGAGAATTCCAGGCATTCCGGGACAGTTAGTTAAAATGTCTGGAGTCAAGAGATGGAGTGTTTTGTCTGAGGAACCACAGGGAGGCCAGGATCCCTAGATTGCAGAGCACTTGAATCATGTGTGAGAAGACTGGAAAGGGCCAGGTCATGAATGGCTTTGAATTTTTTATTTGATTCCAGAGGTTATAGGGAACCACTGGAGTTTATTGAGTCAAGGGTAACATTGTGAAACCTTCTTTTTAGGGAGATCAATCTGACAGCTGAGTGAAGACTGGATTAGGGTGGGGAGAGGTTTATAGCGGTGAGCCAGACCATTAGGCTATGCAATAGTCCAGACCCGAGGTGATGAGGGCCTGCGCCAGGGTGGTGGGAGTATCAGAGAATAATGAGGATAAAATTGAGAGGAGTTGGCAACAGATTGGATATGGGATGGGGGATGGTAGTGAGAGAAAGTGAGGAGTCCAGGATGACATTTGGATTGTGAGCCTAGATGACATGGAGGATGTTGGTACCCTTCACAGTAATAGGGAAAGAGGAAGTTTATTTGAGAAAGATAATTAGTTCATTTTTGGACATGTAGAATTGGAAGTCAGGAGAGAGATTTGAGCTGGATAAATAGATCTGAGAATTATCTGTATAGAGATGATAATTGAATCCATGGGAGCTGGTGAGATCAACAAGCAAAATAGTGTATGGAGAAAAGACAGCCCAAGATAGAGCCTAGGGGGTTACTCATGTTTAGCAGGTGCGGTGGAATTTTGGGGGCACCCAAGAGAGTCATCACTCACCAATCTCGAGGCTGGGCTCAGATAATAGCAGTAAGGACTCAATTAAGAGTGAAGTGAGTTGCTATTTATTCTGGTGGGACAAATTGCAAAATGCACAGCAATCTACTTGGAGTTTGACATGAGCCTCCTTTTATACAAATTTTTAGGGCAGCATTCGCGAGCTAAACATTATTCAAAGCAACATTGTACGAAACAAAGAAAAGGAAGGTGTCTATTCAGTGTCTATAAAATACAAGTGTGTACACAAAAAGAGTAATATATTTATTGGAGAATAATGCATATTTTTAGCTATAAGAGATAGGGCAGCTAGGTGGCATAGTAGATAGAGTACTGGGCCTGGAGTTGGGAAGACTCATCTTCCCAAGTTCAAATCTGACCTAAGATACTTACTAGCTGTGTGACCCTGGGCAAATCACTTAACCCTATATGCCTCGGTTTCCTCATCTATAAAATGAGCTGGAGAAGGAAATGACAAACTACTCTAGTATTTTTATCAAAAAAGATCCCAAAATGAGGTCATGAGTTGGATACAACTGAAAACAACTGAGCAACAAATAAAAGATAGCTATGGGTTTGTCATCTGAGCCTCACAAATCTGGTCTCACAAATCAAAGAAATCTGCCCATTGGGTCAGACAGAAAAAGTACTTTCCCAGGACTCTGGAATCCTGTGCCTTCTGCAGCTAAGTCTTTTGGTACTGATAAGAGGCACTGGAGATACTGCAGCTATGTCCTTAAGCTTACTTATAATAAAGTAACGGATGTCAGTTTGCCTTGAAACAGGACTGTTTCTAACGAGGAGAATTGGAGGGAGTCTGTGTTATGCAGACATGAAAGGGAAATGTATGGTGCAATAACAAGAGGTTTTGGTAAGGGATGTTAAGGTAAGGGCAGCAAGGGATTACTCACTAGAAACTGTCTACACCTCACAATCCTTGCCGAAGTCAGTCTCTGGGGTTCATCAGGAGGGTGAGGGGCTTTGTCCACTTCTTCCACACAGGCATGACCTGGACGATGATCCAATAAAGGAAACTGAGAAGAAGCAGTCAGGTAGGAGGAGAACTAGAAAAGAGAAGTTTCAAAAAAACCTGGAGAAAGGCGTATCAAAGGGAAGAGGGTGGCTAAGAGTGTTAAAAGCTGCAGAGTATAGGGGTGAGGATTGAGAAAAGACCATTAGATTTGTCAATTGAGAGATCATTATTAATTTTGGAGAGAGCTGTTTCAGTAGAATGATGAGGTTGGAAGCTTCAATGAGTTGAGGAAAGTGAGAAGTAAGGACATGGATGGCTTCAAGGGGTTGAGTTGTAAAAGGGAAAAAAACAGGAGTGGAGGAGGAGATGATTGTGGAAAGTACCTGAGTGATATGATCTGAGGAAGAAGGGATAAGCGATATCTCTTGGCAAATAGCCTGGACGAATTCAGGGAAATACGAGAAAAGATTCTCAGCTTAGAGAGGCAGGAGAGGGGGAGCCACGAGAGGTAGGAGGAAGAATAAAGTAAAAGAGCAATAGCAGAAAACCTCTGAGATTTCTGCTAAAAGAGGGAGGATTGAGCACATTTTTGTGTTGTATGAAAAGTCTGAGAGACAATATTTCTAGGTAATTAATCATTTTGTTAATTATGGCTAATGAATAATTAATAAAAGAATGATCATTTGGCTTTCTCTTGTAAACCAAAGATAAATCATGGAGGCCTATTGACACTTACATGCTCTTGAAAGAGTGTTTCTGACAGGTAGAAATCAACTCTGATTGGTTAACAATTAATGAGAGCATATTATAATGAGAGTGGACCTATTCTAATGAGGGACTGGGGGGGGGGCACGATTTTGATTACATCACTTTTACTTCTCTCTAGCCAGACCATCTGTCACCTCCCAACCTCTCAACCTCTGGGCAATCTAATCAAAGGGATCTACCCCCCAGCCAAGCCTGTCTGACTAGAACACAATGGGCCCAAATTCACCTAGATTAGATTCTCTTTGTGAGGTTTCCTGATTGAGTGGGGTAAAAATTCCACCTAGTTAAGATGGTCTAGTTGGGGTAAATTTTGGAGCAAGGTCAGAAATCTCCTCGAAAAGACTGGACTTTGAATGAAGAAATAGGAAGTAAAAAACCCTAGATTTCCCTAATATTAGCTGGTTATTAATATAAGAGAAATAATAATTTTTTTCTCATTCTTTTTAAAAAAATTTAATTTGTGGAATAAGTATTTCCGTAACAGAGGACAATAAAAAAGATAACTACCCATGAAATTGCAAACCTATTTACAATTTTCTATTTCTTTCAAATATGCAACAAAATCATCATATAAATGTCTTTTTTTCTTCCCTCACCCCTCTCCATCACTGCCATTAGACATAAACAGATGTGTATAGATATGTGTATATATATATATATGTACACACATATATGTATACACACATACATATATACACCCATATATACATGCATACATATACGTAAAATTGTTCTCTATATACTTATATTTCTCAGTTCTTGCTCTGGATGCAGATAGTGTCTTTCTTCATATGTCCTGTATAGTTAATTTAAGTGTTTATAATAGACAAAATAGCTTATTTGCTCTAAGTCATTCTTAAAATAATATTGCTGTTACTGTATACAATGTTCTCTTGGTTCTGCTCATTTTACTCTTCATCATTTTGTGCAAGTCTTTCCATGATTTTTTTTAAATAATTGAGCTTATCAATTCTTATAGCACAGGGATATTCCATCACAATCATATACCACCATTTGTTTAGCCATTCCTCAACTCATGAGCATCCCTGTAATTTCCAGGTCTTTGCCACCACAAAGAGAGTTACTATAAACATTTTAGAACATATAGATTCTTTTCCTTTTTCCCTAATCATCTTTGGAAATATATCAAGTAGTGATATTGCTGGGCCAAAGGGTATAACGTAGTTTAGTGACTCTTTAGGCATAATTCTAGATTGCTCTCCAAAATGGTTGGATCAGTTCACAATTCCACCAGCAATGAATTAGTATCCCATTTTTTTCAACATTTGCTGTTTTCCCATTTTATCCTTTTAGCCAATCTGGTAGGTAAAAAATGATATGTCAAGGTTGTTTTAATTTTAATTTCTCTAATAATTACAATTTAGAGAATTGTTTCATGTGATTATAAATTGTTTTGATTTCTTCATTGGAAAACTGCCTGTTTGTGTCCTTTGGCCATATATTAATTGGGGAATAACTCCTACTCTTACAGATTTGACACAGTTCTTTATAAATTTGAGATATGAGAACTTTATCTGAGAAACTGTCTATAAATTCCCTCTTCCCCGCAATTTTCTCCTCTCTTTCTGATCTTGTTTATATCTGTTTTATTTCTACAAAACTTTTTAATTTAATGTAATGAAAATTATCCACTTTACACCTAACTTTGCTCTCTATCTCTTGTTTATTCATGAATTGTTGACCTATCCATAAGTCTAATAAGTAATATCTTCCATGTTCTTCTAATTTTCTTATAAAATATCTCTTTATTTCTAGGTTATATATCCATTTTGACCTGATCTTGGTAAATGGTATAAGATATTGGTCTATGTCCAGTTTCTGCCATACTGCTTTCCAGTTTTCCCAATAATTTTTACCAAATAATGAATTCTTATCCCAAAATCTTGTCTTTACACTTGTCAAATACAAAGTTATTATGTTTATTTGCTGCTGGAAATTATATGTCTACTCTATTCCATTAACCTACTTTTTTATTTCTTAGCCAGTACCAGATAGTTTTGATAATTGCTGCCTTATAATATAGTTTAAGATCTGGCACTGCTAAACCTACTTCCTTTACATTTTTTTTCACTATTTCCTTGGTATTCTTGACTTTTTGTTTTCCTAATGAATTTTGTTAATATTTTTTCTAATTCAGTAAAAAAAATATTTTTGGTACTTTGGATGGCATTAAACATACAAATTAGTTTGGGTAAAATTGTCTTTATATGAGGAAGAGTTCGCACCTCAGCTGAGAATGCCAGTCGAAGCCAGAAGCTGGGAACAGAGAAACTAGCTAACTTTGTGGCCAGTAGAATTTTGCCTAGTAGTAATAAGCACCAACCATCAAACCAGTGAAGCATCATAAAGCAATGATTACAGGACACTAGAAGGAAGCAACATGTAGCAGAAAGTGATTGCCACGGCCATCGTGTTCCCCAGAGGCAGCACATTACATACATTCAGGAGAGACTATATTCTGAATGAGACCAGTAGCAGCAGGTCTTGTGGCAGCAACTTGATGACATGAATGAATGACAAAAAAGTATTAAGTGCTCACCACATGCAAAGTCCTGGGGAAACAAATAGAAAAGCAGGTCAGTACAAGCTTGTAAGGAGCTCTTGTTCTAATGAGCAAGACAAGTAAAGGAGATTTCAGCTTTGAGTCTCAGGGCAATGCCCTGTTGTCCTTCCTAACATGAAGCCTAGGTACTATTCTGTTGTTGCTTTTTCTGATTTTTTTTCTAGATTGTGTCTCTTTCTCTGGGGAAATTCTAGTTCTTTTGTTTCCTGAAAAAATACTTATTTATTCAACAAAAAGAAAGAAAGCACTTGTACCAGAAACCACAGAAAGTAAAAAATAAAACAAAGAACACAACAAAACTCACCCTATAATTTTTCCAACTTATGGTCTACCATATGTGACTTGGTATTATTAAGCTGTAGATCTTGACCGCTGGACCTAAAAAACCCACATGACTCACAGTTTCAGCAAAGACAAGTAGAGGCTCACAATAATAGCTAACTCATGGTTCTATGCCTTTTTGATCCTCAGATCATCATACCCTCTTAGTCCTTGGTGGCACAGTGGAAAGGCCTTAGAGTCAGGAAAACTTGAGTTCAAATTTCGTCTCCAATACTTAATAGTCACTTGACTTTGGGCAAGTCACTTACCCCCAGAAACCTCAGTTTCCTCATCTGTAAAACAAGGATCATCATCATCACACCTACCTCTTAGGATTGTTTTCAGGAAAATAATGAGATATTTGTAAAGTGTTTATAAATCTTCAAGTGCTATATAAATGTTAGCTTGTGTTTGTCCTTCATTTTCGAAGAGGACCATGACATCAGGGAAATGATGACATGACTTGCAGGTGACTGATTTGAGTGAGAGAGAGCTATGCAAGGTCACCAGCCTCACTTTCTTCTCCAAGCCATTTGGATCAAGTGGCCTGATATTCATCAGCAGGACTGGAGATGGCCCAGGATGCATTGTGAGAACCTGGCCCTTTCAGGCTAAGGTCTTTGCAGGTTCTCACTTTCAGTGAGGTAATGCCTGTTCAGTGAATAGGAATCTTTAAGAAGTTAATCAAGGGATGGCCCCCTTTATTATTACTAAGTTCAAGCTTAATGTTGAGGCAAAGTAAGGCACTGGTAGGTCAGTGAACCATTAAGAAAAGCAATTTTACTTAGCCCTAGTATAGTAAGAATAATCAGCAAAGTCAGTATATGGATACACCCCCCTTTGTACCCAAGTAAAAACATTATTTTCAGAAGGATGAGATGTGGTGACTCTTGTAGTCTTCAGACAACCCACCAAGTTGAAGGGTCCGGACTCTACTTATGCCAGTACTGCCAGACCCTACCAGGAAGTTAGGCAAAGGTAGGGGAGGACAGGTCTTGGGGACAGCATTATTGCTTTTCTGAGAAACTAAGCCATGTTGGGGATGGGGAGGAGGAGGCATGGGCCCAATCCATTTTGAGGAGGGGAGAAGGTAAGGTGGAAAACCTGGTATATATTAGTTCTGCTTTTGCGCTCTGTTGTTTATCTGCTGGTTCAGCATTCTAGTCTGGTGCTGGCTGCTTCACACTGGGGACCATACGGCTACAGCAATCTTGATTATGGTGTACATGTGCCAAATGATGCATAAGAATTTTTAAAAAGTTACTCTGAAATGTGAGTCTTACGGTACACTTAATATTTTCTTAATAGTTATATTTTTATACTAAAAGTAAGGAAACAGAATAATCTCAGCCTCCACTGAACATGTCCACAGGTTCATCTGACTTTAGACTACATGAGCAAGGCACCTCCCTCCAGATGGCAGGGTGAATAAATAGCAGGTTCTGTTGTCTCTCCCTACCCCCGTCCCCCATCCTCATCAACCTCTTTTAAAGGTTGAATCTGCAAATCTAAAGTTATGATGTGAGAGCAAATGTCAAAGAAAAACTATTATTCCTCATGTCACAGTCATTTTGGGTTGAAGGCCTGGAATTCAAAGGTGACATCTTACATTTCCTATACAAAGATAAGGTTAAAGTTTGGGTCTGTACCTCCAGAATGTGCAATTTCTGTTCTGTCAGACCTTAGTCAAAAGTCAAGCTTGTCTAGATGATTCAATAGCTTTTTGAATCTCAGTTGTTGTTTTTATCTTTGAAAATTCTTCACCATTAAATGTTTGTGATATTTTTAAAAAAGCATTAATATAAAAGAAAAACAGGGCTTATACCGAGCTGATCTTAAAGTGCTTTCCATTACTAACCTTTCCTTCTAAATTCCTTTTTTTGTTGGACAAAAAGGAAGGTGATTTAAGAAATGTCACTTTAGCTTGGGTAAGTTGGGAGGGATGGATCTCAGAAGACTTCTGTGTTAATTGAGCAAAACCACCATGACTTTGTTTCTCAAACATCTAGTGGCTTAACTTGATAGATTATGACCTTATTTTCCTGTTGTAGCCACCTCTGAACTTGAGCCTATGGGAAGTCCCAATATAAGTGTTCTAGGCTGGGCCTGATTCAGATTAGTTTCCTATTATATTTTATGATTGATATTGGAACAAAGTGAGACATTCATAGATCATTCAACACTTGACAAAAGGGGATTTACTTAACCATAGCAGAAGAATATTGGACAAACATAGGCATTAGGACACCTTGAGTTGACTTAGCTGAGTGAAGCTTTCTTGCCTGGGTTCCCATCTTGCCTGGGTTCTCATCATGGTATATCAACAAAGCCTTGGAATTCCCTTGTGGCTACTTTGTACCCTGTTGACGCTAAAGTAACATCAGTAGTCTGAACCTTAAATATTCTGAACCAATCAAATCCTGAGGAATCTTTCAACATCTTTTCAGGAAAAACTAGCTTAGCTTGCATGGATGGAGGAGTTACTATATTTATCCTACTGCAGTAAATGCAAGGGCCAATGAGGAAGAATTATCCATGATTATAACCTTATCTGAAAGTTCATGATACTTTCTAATTCTTCCATAAATGTACATGGTGGTAGAGAAGACACTTTTCTATGCCCTGTGGAGATAACCTGCTAAAAGTCATTATTAAAAGCAAGCTAGCACATCTTTATCACTGTGCCTGCTGAAAGGTAGGTCCTGTTTTGATATAATGACTTAAACCCCCGGTTACTTGGGTAATATTTAAACAAACTGTGGTTGATGAATATAACAGAGAATTGCTCTGCTGTAAGAAACATGGAAGGACTTATGTGAATCGATGCAAAGTGAAGTAAGCAGAACCAGGAAAATACTTCACACATAATGAATGCAATGATATAAAAGGAAATTTATATTGTGTGAATTCATATTGTTAAAACTGAAAGTTGTAAAGCTGTAATGACCAAGTTATGTCCCCCCAAAAGACACCTGTGAACCACAGCAGCAACGGAAGCAGCAGCAGGGAGGGAGGGAAGGAAGAAATAAAGAAAGAAAGGAAGAAAGGAAGGAAGAAAGAAAGAAGAAAAGAAAGAAAAGAAGAAAGAAGGAAAGGAAAGAAAAAGAAAAAAGGAAGAAAGGAAGGAAGGAAAGATGTGTTGCCCAACTGGCCAGTTCCAGTGGGGCAATTTCTATTTCTACTCACAGAGCCTGCTGTTTGTCCTTCATTCTCAAAGAGGACCATGACATCAGGGAGGTGATGCCACGACATGTAGATTTTATCCTGACAAAGTCCTAGAACCCCTCATCTCCACAGACAGTCACCTTTGGGTCAAGTTCTGAAGTAGCAGCAACATTCTGAGCAGGAGTTTCTTTGCTGTTACTGAAACTATATATGGGCAAGAAATTCACAAAGACGATGGTCAAATCCAGTCTCCTAATTATCCAGATGACTACAGGCTTTCTAAGGAATGTGTTTGGAAGATCGTTGTTTCTGAGGAGTTTCATGTGGGACTGACTTTGTAGGCATTTGAGATTGAACGACATGACAGCTGTGTCTATGACTAGCTGGAAATTCGGGACTGTGCCATTGAAGAGAGTGCATTGATTGGTCACTTCTGTGGCTATGAGAAACCACATGATAGCAAATCCAGCTCCAACAAGATGTGGATGAAGTTTGTATCAGATGACTCTATCACTAAAGCAGGATTTGCTGGCAAATTTTTTTTAAGTAAGTTGACGTATGTTCCTGGCCAGACAGAAAAATGGGTGTGAACAGCACTGTGTGAACACACTGGGCAGCTACAAATGTGCTTGTCATCCTGGCTGTGAACTGATGGCTGACAAGAAGCCTTGTGAAGTCGCCTGCAGTGGCTTCATGACCAAGCTTAATGGGACTATTACCAACCCTGGATGACCTAAGGGATACTGCACAAACAAAAACTGTGTCTGGCAAGTGGTGGCAAGGATCTCCCTCCAGTCTGAAGTGTTTGAGCTGGAAGGCAATGATGTTTATAAATATGATTATATGGAGTTCCAAAGTGGGTTGTCCTCTGAGCCCAAGCTTCATGGAAACTTTTGTGACTCTGAGAAACTAGAGATGATTATCTCCCAAAGCAACGTTGTGAGAGTGGAGTTCAGATCAGACAACACTGTTTCTAAATGCAGCTTCAAAGTAACCCTTCTTCCCAGAAAAGGATGAATGCTCTAAGTACAATGGTGGGTGTCAACATGAACACATTAACACATTTGGAAGCTATGTTTGACAGTGTAAAAATGGCTTTGTGCTGCATGAGAATGGCCATGATTGTAAAGAAGCTGGCTGTGAGCACCGGATCAACAGCATAGAAGGAATGATAGCAAGGCCAAACCAGCCTGATAAATATCCCAGCTGAAAAGAGTGTACTTGGAATATTTCCTTCACTCCTGGTCTTTGGACTTTTAACAAATTTGAAATTAAGCAGCACCAGGAATGTGCTTATGATCACCTTGAAGCTGTATGATGGACCCAACAACAAGTCCCCAATCCTCAGCCATTTCTGTGGCAGAAAGAAGCCAGATCCTGTGGTGGCTTCTACAAACAGGATTGTGCTCAGGTTCTATTCTTGATGCTTCAGTGCAGAGGAAAGATTTCCAAGCAAGGCAATAGCACAGAGTGTGATGGTTGTCTGAAGGCAGAAGTCCAGACCAAAGACCTCTATTCCCATGCCCAATTTGGTGACAACAAATATTCTGGGCAGTCTCATTGTGATTGCTGCAGAGTTTGGCCATGGTATGAAATTAATATTTCAGATGTTTGAAGTCAAAGAGGAGAGACATTGTGGGTATGACTGCATGGAGGTCTTTGATGGCTACAACAGCAATTGACTTTGATTGATTTGAGTGAGGGAGGGCTGGGCAGTCACCAGCCTCACTTTCTCCTCTGGAGTCATATGGGTCCAGGGGCCAGATATTGATCAGGACAACTGGAGAGGACCGAGGATGCGGTGGGAGACCTTGGACCTTTTAAGCTAAGGTCTTTCCAGATTCTCACTTAGAGTGAGGCAACACCTATTCAGTGAATAGGCCTCTTTAAGAAGTGAGGCAAGGGATAGTCCCTTTAATAAAAAAAAATCAAACTGGGGGGAAGATCCTCAGGGATGCTGGCCAAAAGTGAAACAGTTACTGTTTACATACATTCTGAGCCAGGAGGGCTCAAAAAAAATAACCATTAAGTGGTGCTTGGGCAGAGACCTATTGTGCAGTCTATGAGATCCATAGTGAATTGGATTTAAGACTTGGTCTTTGAGAAAGAAATCTAGCCAGTGAACCCCAAGTTAACTAGGTAGCTTTTGGCCATTAAAATTTACCCTCCTTTGGGCAGAATACCCTTGGGTAAGGGTAGAGGAGGAGAGGAGAGCCTCTCCTCTCCTCTCCTCTCCTCTCCTCTCCTCTCCTCCTCTCCTCTCCTCTCCTCTCCTCTTCTCTCCTCTCCTCTCCTTACCTCACCTCTCCACACCTCCTCTCCTCTCCTGCCAATGCTTATTTCATTGGCAAATGGCTTGAAGGACAAATGGTCTTCAAGAGACCAGTTCTTTTCACCTATATGGCTTAGAGCTCAGGGAAATCATAAGCTAAGAGAGGATCATCACATGGTGGTCCAAATTAATTGTCTGCCAGTTCCACTGGCAGATCTAGTTAAGAAAAATGGCTTCAACCAAGTTCCTCAAGATCAGACTACCAACTGGTGATCAAAATGAACAAAGCTTGGCATTTCTTTGGGAGAAATGCAAAAGCTGAATCTTGCACAATTGTATAGAATCATGATAGTTTTTTTTGGGGGGAGGGGTTAGTTCTAAATGACATTTTGTTAAGGCAAATGTGGGCATTATGAGCTAAAAGCTGTGGAGTATTAACTTTAATGAAGTATTTATGATTAAATAATTTATAGTGATGTTTACATAACCTTAAGTACCATTAGATTAAGAAGTTGGCTATGGCACATGTGTTTCAGACATAGATTGTTCTCAGTAACATTAAAGATGACTCCCATGCCTTTGGGGACTAAATGAAAGTCATTTAAACTATAGTATGTGATGAAAGTTAAAGTAATATTTAAAAAATTGGAAAGTCCCACCATAAGAAATTATCCAAACAAAATAATGGTTGGGAGTTAAATTTTTTTTAAAAAAGGTTATACAAAGGTAAAGGGAAATGCATGAAAATATTTTCTTGCTTTAAACAGGAAAAAGCTAAATAATAATAACATATATGTATGTATGTGTGTAAAGGATCAGTAATCAAAGCTTTAATAAATTTAATATGAAAAATTTTTTGAAAAAGACATCTGTGAAGACACTCTACTTTTTCAAGAGATGGGAAAATCGTAGGTGTGCAATGCTTTATAATTGTCCCTTTCTATTATGTTAATTTTACTCAATATTGTTCTCCGCCCCCCCCCCCAAGCCCCCTGGCTTCTTTTACATTCCTTATTATAAGGGATGGCTCTCTGGGAGGTGTTAGGGAAAGGAATATAGTGGGAAGTATATGTGATGTAAAATATGAATATATTGTATATATACACATACATATACACACATATATATGCCTAATATTTTTAAAATGTATTATGATATACTTAGTTGTTTTGAGAAATAATCATTCATAGAATATATAAGTTTTCTGTGTCTTAGTACATGGCAAAATTCACTTGAAATTAAATGTCCTGTTGTATAGACTTACAGTTGGAAGACAAGAATGGTAATAATAATAGCGAACATTTACATATCACTTATTATGTGCCAGTGAATAAACTGCAGTTTACCTGTCTGTATTCATTTTGCTGGCTTACTTGAGCAGTAGCTAGTAAGAAAAATTCTAGTAAGTAAAAATTCTAGAGTTACTTATTTATTTATTTATTTAATATTTTAGTTTTCAACATTGATTGCCACAAGATTTTGAGTTACAAATTTTCTCCCCATTTCTACCCTCCACCCTTTTCCAAGATGGCATATATTCTGATTGCCTCGTTCCCCAGTCAGTCCTCCCCTCTTTTACCCCACTCCCCCCCCCATCCCTTTTCCCCTTACTTTCTTGTAATGCAAAACAGATTTTTATGCCCCATTGCCTGTATATCTTATTTCCCAGTTGCATGCAAAAAAAACCAACTTTTTTTAAATTTTTTTAAGCATCTGCTTTTAAAACTTCGAGTTCCAAATTCTCTCCCCTCTTCCCTTCCCACCCACCCTCCCTAGGAAGGCAAGCAATTCAACATAGACCACATATGTATCATTATGTAAAACACTTCCACAATGCTCGTGTTGTGAAAGGCTAACTGTATTTCCTTCCATCCTACCCTGTCCCCCTTTATTCAGTTTTCTCCCTTGACCCTGTCCCTTTTCAAAGGTGTTTGCTTTTGATTACATCCTCCCAGTATCTGCCCTCTCTTCTATCATCTTCCCCTTTTTTATCCCCTTCCCCTTAATTTCCTGTGGAGAAAGATACCCAATTGAGTGTGTATGTTATTCCCTCCTCAGGTCAAATTCGATGAGAGCAAGATTCACTCATTCCCTCTCACCTGCCCCCTTTCCCTTCCAACAGAACTGCCTTTTTGCCAGTTTTATGTGAGATAATTTACCCCATTCTATCTCTCCCTTTCTCCCTCTTTCATATTCCTCTCTCACTCCTTAAATTTATTTCATTTTTTTAGATATCATCCCTTCATATTCAACTCACCCTGTGCCCTCTGTCTATATTCACTTCAACTCCCCTCATACTGAGAAAGGTCTCATGAATTACATACATCATCTTTCCATGCAAGAATGTAAACAAAACAGTTCAACTTTAGTAAGTCCCTTATGATTTCTCTTTCTTGTTTACCTTTTCATGCTTCTCTTGATTCTTGTATTTGAAAGTCAAATTTTCTATTCAGCTCTGGTCTTTTCATTGAGAAAACTTGAAAGTCCTCTATTTTACTGAAAGATCATATTTTGCCTTGGAGCATGATACTCAGTTTTGCTGGGTAGGTGATTCTTGGTTTTAATCCTAGCTCCATTGACCTCTGGAATACCATATTCCAAGCCCTTTGATCTCTTAGTGTTGAAGCTGCTAGATCTTGTATTATCCTGATTGTGTTTCCACAATACTCAGATTGTTTCTTTCTGGCTGCTTGCAGTATTTTCTCCTTAATCTGGGAGCTCTATAATTTGGCAACAATATTCCTAGGAGTTTTCTTTTTGAGATCTTTTTCAGGAAGTGATTGGTGGATTCTTTCAATTTCTATTTGACCCTCTGCTTCTAGAATATCAAGGCAGTTCTCCTTGATATTTTCTTGAAAGATGATATCTAGGCTCTTTTTTTGATCATGGCTTTCAGGCAGTCGAATAATTTTTAAATTATCTCTCCTGGATCTATTTTCCAGGTCAGTGGTTTTTCCAATGAGATACTTCACATTGTCTTCCATTTTTTCATTCCTTGGGTTCTGTTTTATAATATCTTGATCTCTCATAAAGTCACTAGCTTCCACTTGCTCCAGACTAATTTTTTAGGTAGTATTTTCTTCAGTGGTCTTTTGGACCTCCTTTTCCATTTGGCTAATTCTGCCTTTCAAGGCATTCTTCTCTTCATTGGCTTTTTGGAGCTCTTCTGCCCTTTGAGTTAGTCTATTTTTAAGGTGTTATTTTCTTCAGTATTTTTTTGGGTCTCCTTTAGCAAGTCATTGACTTGTTTTTCATGATTTTCGCGCATCTCTCTCATTTCTCTTCCCAATTTTTCCTCTACTTCTCTTACTTGCTTTTCCAACTCCTTTTTGAGCTCTTCCATGGCCCGAGACCAATTCATATTTTTCTTGGAGGCTTTTGATGTAGGCTCTTTGACTTTGTTGACTTCTTCTGGCTGTATGTTTTGGTCTTCTTTGTCACCAAAAAAAGATTCCAAAGTCTGAGTCTGAATCTGAGACTATTTTTGCTGCCTGGCCATGTTCCCAGCCAACTACTTGACCCTTGAGCTTTTTGTCAAGATATGACTGTTTGTAGAGTGGAGGGTACTTTGTCCCAAGCTTTAGGGTCCAAGCACTGCTGTTTTCAGAGTTACTTCTACTCCACCATCACCCCAGGCTCTGTCCCAGCAGCGCTCCTCCTCCCCCAAGAACTGCCAACCAGAACTGCAATACAGATCCAGGTAGGGCACAGCAAGAGTGTCTGTCTTTGTGCTCACAAAGTGCTCCTTGCATTCCCACTCTGATCCGCTGCTAGATTCCTCCCACCTTGTGAGCCAGGGACTTGGGAAGCAGCTGATGCTGGAGTTCTAGAAGCAGCCTCAGGAGCTTCCTGCTACCACCACCACTGCACGACCTCCTTCACCCCCAGAGCTGGCAGCTGGATCATTCTGAACTAGATCCCACAGTTTCCCCCTAACCTGCTCTTTGGTGTTGTTGGTTATGAGTCTGGTAACTGCCACAGCTTACTGTTTCATTGCCCCAAGGCCTGTTCCAGTTGGCTGATTCTGGGTCTGGTCTGTCCTGGCGCGGCCCACTCTGGGCTGCCCTCCGCTCTCAGCACTGTGCAATAGACCCTTCCTGGCGACCATCCAGGCTCTCCTGGGTTGGAGACCTGTTTCCCTCTGCTATTTTGGTGGGTTTTGCAGCTCTAGAATTTGTTCTGAGACATTTTTTACAGGTGTTTGGAGTGATTTGGGGGAGAGCTTAAGCAACTCTCTGCTTTCCAGCTGCCATCTTGGTTCCGCTACCCTACTATTCCATAAGTAAAAATTCTAGCAACACTTTCCTATCATTTTTAAATTTCTAGAAATAATCACTATGCATGCTACTTCTATATCTACTTCTCAATGCATTACAATCAGGCTTCTGACACCATCCCTTGCCTAAAACTGCTCTCTCCAACATGACCAACAGTCTCAACTGCTAAAAACCAATGGTCTTTTTCTTTACTCTTCATATTCTTTGACTTCTTCAAATTTTTTATGTTGTTGACCAGTTTGTTCTGCTGATATACAATTCTCTACTTTTGGCTTCTGCAGCACTTTTCCTTCTAGTTCTCTTATCTGTAAAAAAATGTTCATGTTCAGTCTTATTTGTTCATCATCTACCTCCTGTTAGATAATCAGAGGTCTTCTCCAAAGTAATTTGCTTCTTTCTCTACACTTTCCTTGGTTATCTTATTCCACCAATAGGGATTCAATTACTTCCAAACAGGTGACTCTAAATTTACTTAATAGGCCCTAATGTCTCTCCTGGATTTTAATTCTGCATCAAAAATTGTCAGATAAACATCTCTAGTAGGCTGTCCTATCAACAATTCAAATTAAATATATCCATAATAAAAAATCAACTTTTCCCCAGAACTCACTTTTCCTGCCTTTCCCAATTTATTCACTCAACAGTGGGACACACAGTATCAGTAAGTGATGAACATGTGCGTATGAGACATCCGCAGATGAAACACATACACATATTGCATACACACATATGCAATATATATACATAGGTATTGTATATGCATACAGACATGGATGCACATATGTAGGTATATATTGCATAAATGTATAGACACACATATGTTCTTTTCTCCGGAGATTAACAAAGGAGAAGAGAGAGATGTGCTTTTTACAAAACAGTTTTACCGTGAGCAAGTACAGCACATAGAGAGGAAAGGGTCAACATTGTAACAAAGAAGGATGCTTAAATTAATACAAAGAGAAGAATGTATCCTTGTTAGCATAGGCATTTACCCTTAACCAAAGAAAACAATATCTTCTTTGTTAGTCTGTCAGTAAATTCGAACTTGTTTACTGGTGTATGGGGTGTTCAGGGAGGATCAATACCTCTGGTGAGAGGGTTTGCTGAGCCCTTTCAGGGCTGCTCATCCATCTTTGCTGTCCACCTGTCACCTAACTCACCTGTGGCTCAAAGAAGCTGTAGCATTGCAGTGGTGACACCCTGGTAAAACCATCTTGGCAGATGGGCTAAACAGGGTTGAGGGTTGCCAGCAGGCTTCAAGCCTATCAGTGAGCTAGGGGAATGCCTGCCCTAACATGTGAAGACTTCTCCTGGAAGATTAGGTGGATGAGAACAATTTGTTCCAACTGCCTTGAAGGGGCTGAAGGAGGTGCCAATAGAAGGAGATTCCATAGAAGGTGCCGAGGTCATCCACTGAATCTGGGACCTTCCCCAGTCATCTTGACTTTTATCTCGCCATTGGACTTCGATGACTCTGGGACAGAGAGTGAGGGTGACAACTCTGCCCAAATCTATCTCACTTAAATCAAATTCACGTGCAAGTGAAGACATCACCTATCATCCACTACTTCATCCACCTCAGACTACAACGTTGTGATGTCATTGGTCTTCTTTGAAAACAAAGGACAAACAACAACAGCATTATGTGCCAGGCACTGCGCAAGGTGCTTTACAATTATTATCTCACATGATTCTCACGACCCTGGGAGGTAGATGCTATTATTATCCTGAGATGAGGAAACGTAGGCAAACAGAGGTTAAGTGACATGCCCAAGGGATACACAGCTAGTAAGCGTCCAATGCCACATTTGAACTCAAGTCTTCTTGACTCCAGACCCAGTGCTCTACCCACGGTACCATTTACCTATCTTACAGATCCTCAAGTCCAACCTGCTCACTTTCCAGATGAGGAAACTGAGGCCCAGAAATGGAAATGAAACTTTCCCTAAATCTCATAGTTGCAGAACCAAGATTTGAACCAACTTATACAATACTGTGGAAAGAGACAAAAGACTCGGGTTCAAATCCACTTCTGTATGTATTACCTGTGTGACTTTGGGCAAGTGATTTAATCTCTATAACTCTCAACTTCTTCATCTGGAAAATGAGGAGTAGATATATCAATTGCCATCTCAGGCCCATTTTAGCTCTAAACTGATGATCCTCTGACTTCAGGAATCATTGGTCTTTCTTCTTCCCTCCACCGTTCTTTACCCTTTCTTCTGATATGGTGGAGGGAAAAACACGTGTGTGATTTTTTTCCCCTGGATTGATTCCAAATGCAATCTCAAATATTTCTGTATGAACGATTTGTTTGAAGTATTGACACCTTCAGACTGCAGGGAAAAACATTCTTATCCATCTGAGTCAACTTTATTGATGGCCTTTTGTCAGCCCCTTTCTCCAATAAGACGCAGATACTTGATCACCTGCTTTTGAGAGAGATGATTTATTGAGGGCCCCTACTCAAAATCTAGTCAGTATTAGCTGGTTCGTTATGATTCTATAAGGGGTAACGATCGTTAGCAATTACTGCCGTATACTCATCTAGTAATACATATTTAGTCAGTCATCTAATAATAGGTATAAGAATAAGCAGCATATTAATCCATATTTTGTGTATCATGTAGTAATATAGATCTAATTGGAGGGCCCTATAATAGGCTTCAGACTTTAATGTGATGTTCATTATTTTTTTATGAGCTATGGAGCTTCCTTACACACCTGCAAGAACACTGACATGGATATTTCTATCCTACTTTGTTCAAATTCCATCACCAAACCAAGCACAGGTAGCATGATATGGAAAGTGCCTCCACCCCACCCGCCCCATATGTTCTTGGAGCTTATGTATAGCTCATATCATCTCCTCTTGCCCAACCTAAGGAGGAGCCCATCCGTCTTGTGACTACCTAGTCATTGGAGATAATTCCTTGCTTCATTCAATCCGTGACCCTGCTGACATATTGTTTTTTGCTTATGTTAGCTTTTATGTGCAGTATATATGTGTCATACGTGTGATACATTAGCTTTTATGTGTGACATATGCGTGTCATATGTCAGCTAATGAGATTCTGTATTTTGTATAGCTGCTTTAGAATGTTCAGGTAATAAATCTGGTATTAAGCCTCATGAAAATAAGCATTGGAAGGAGGGAATATCCAGATTGTGAGGAAAGTCTGGGGTCCACTTCATTAGAGGGGGCCAAGTCCCTTCAATAAAGTGCTTTGGCTCAGAGCTTTGCCTCAGTTTCTCTTTTAGTTGTTCGGGATGATTTCTGTCCCCACCTCCATTTTCTGTTAACTTAGCCAAACTATCTGGTTCTCTGATCTGTGACATGACAGGTAATTCACCTAATGGTACAAATAGAACCATATGAATGTATCCAGATATAAGTTTGGAAGTGTTGAAGATAGCATAATACTAACTACTCCCTCTTGGATGGTTCCCCACCCTTGTGTGAGTGGAGCCACTCTTTCCTAATTCCTCCCTTCAACATCCCTGAGGATTTCCTTTAGTCGGTGTCTTCATTCTGACCCTCCCTCAGGGTCGGATGCCACCAGTGACCCTGGAGTGAACGACATAGAGAGTAATCCTTCCTCTTAGTCTTTACTCACCCAGCTACTTCCACCAAATAAGGCTACTACTAACTCAGGGCTCAGGTATGGCCTAGGTTAAAATAGTCTGTATCACGTATTTTATCAACCTGTTTGTTACCCAATAAAATTTAACTGTCATCAGTATTAATAAGAATCTCTCTAATTTCACTCAAGCTCCCAGCCTAGAGAGTATCTGTGCATTGGAAAGGTCTTAACCTCTATCCCTTTATCTTTACATATCACAGGCCCTTTCAATCTGTCTTCCCCTTAGATAATTAGGCACACAACCAACAGGGGTTAGCCAGCTTTGGTACTAACTAAAGTAGCAAGTACATTATTTTAAGGAAGGGAAGAAAAAAATACCTCTGGATTAAACATTCATCCTCTTGGGAAGAAAGAAAAGGTGGTAGGGGGAAAATGAATTTAACCAGTTGCACAGATTCTTTCTCAAGGGAAATTTCATCGCTGATTGGACATTTCCCACACACCTGCCTCAGGTGAACTGTCTGTCTAGTTTGGTGGACAAGGGAGGCAGAGCACACGGTTGAGTGGCACTTAACACCAGCTGTAGGAGCTGGCCTCTTTATTCTGTCTCTTAAGTGTCTTTCTCTTTCTTGCTAAATTGACTCTATTCAAATTCCAATTGAAAGCAAAATGTAAATGATGGTCCTGGAGCAGCCACCAAGCACTCAGTTCAAACTCAGGTATACTTCGCTTGTCTTTTCAATTTGAAGTCTCTGCGTCTACATAATTTCTTATGAGTCTCTAGTTGCTTCTCCTTCAGAGAAAGACCAATATTTTCTGGTGGGATTAAATCTCCCAGGAATTCACCCAGCTAAGTGTTGAGAATTTTCCCTCTCCTCCCAAAGAGAAATCTGTTTCCCCAAGCTTGACTAAATTCACACAAGAGAGAAAATGTAGAGATAAAAAGAGAAGACAGAAAGAAACAGTTCAGCAACTCTTTCTGATGAAAAAAGAAAAAGATTGGTCAGTGAGGCTGCAATATCCCTTTCTAGCCTTATGATACATTAGTCCCCTTCACAACTCTTTAGTCCTGACAAACTGGCTTCCCTCTCCCTCAGGCATAGTATTACAGCTGACATCTCTAAGGCTTTGCAACAGGTGATCTATGTGTAGAAGGTAGTCTCTTCTCTCTCCTTTCTCCTCCTTCTGCTTCTAAGCCTTCCTAGTTCTCTTCAAACTCAGCTCAAGTACCACTTTCTTCATGAAGAAAGCCTTATTTTCCTAGATGAAAATTCCTCCCTCCTCCCAAATCACTTCATATTTATGTTGTATGTTTTTTAACATACTTTTTACATACTTATAGGAGTACACATTGCCTCCCCCAATAGAATGGAAACTCTTTGAGGGCAAAGATTGTTTGATTTTTGTCTTTATATCCCTATTGCCTAGCACAGTGCCTGACACAAGAGTATATGCCTTCTAAATGCTTATTGATTTATCGGTAGCAAAAGAACATGATCACGTTTTGGTCAACGCCATTCTTTTTCATTTGGCAGGATTATCATTGTGTATTATAATCGCTCTTCCCCAGAAATAATTTCCCATCGGGTATCTACCCAACATATAAAAAGGTACTTGAAGGTTCTGCTCTTGTTATCCCAAGCTGACAGAAACACCCAGGCTTTAATCAATTCATCCTTTTTCTCAACAGATTCTGGCTTCTTCCACTAGGATTAAACAAAATCAATAAGCCAAAAAATGCTCACTATGGCTTTTCCCTGTACAGCATGTTGTAAATCAGCCAAAGTCTTCTACTCTTATGAATACAGTCAATCCTCAACATTCAGGCGTTTGACTTTTGCAACTTCGAGCATTGGTGTAATTTTATTAGTAACCTCATTTCACTTTCATGTTGGCAACCTGGCACATTCACGGCTGTATGTAGTAGAGAAAAAAATGAAAGATATCATGCAGCTAGTTTGTGGAGTGGTTGGTATTCCATTAGGTACTTCACTGGTCTTGTTCACCCTTGTAAAGAGCTCACTGTGCGTTTGTTGCATATTTTCATTGTTTGCCTGTACAACTCAAGTTTAGTGTTGCAGTTATGTCCCTAAGTCCTTTGGGCTCTAAGGCCAAGCATGCAAAGTCTGTGATGAGGCTTAGTGAGAAAATAAAAGTGTTAGACAAACTTCATGCAGTAATATCTACAGCCGCTGTCTGCAGCAAGTTTGGTGTTAACTAATCTACCGCATGTGGGCCGATCACTTCGTTACTCTTTAATGATTTCAGCATTTCGTCTTTGGCTGTCTCTAGCTTGATTTCAGCTGGTTTTTGTTCACTCGGTGGCAGATTGTTAAATAACATGTGTTTCTTATTCACCAAGTTCCTCATCCATGTGGCATCTGACATTTTCATTACTGCTTGTCACAAATCTCACAGCTTCTACAGTTTCAGTCCTCAGCTATTAGTTCAGCATTTATTCATACCAGGACTTTTCTATCTAACATGTGGAGACTTTGCAAACTGGTGGAGAACCAAATTGGCCAGTGTGAAAAATTGTTTTTTATTACCAGTGGCTTGGTTCTACCCACCCCAAGTTGAACAAAGGAGGGGCACCTCCCACTGGATTTTCTCAAGAGATGAGGCCAGGAATAAATTGTGGCTATAGAATTAGGGTGGCTGTTTTTTCCCTCGGGTGGGGCCTCCCCATTCCTTGTGCCTTAGTGCTTTCATATCCTAATATTGTTTTTCCTTCCTACTATTCAGGCATGTGAAACCAGAGTCTCTCCTGGTATCTTGCCATCGTATTCACTGGTTACCACTCTACCCTCCTTCCTACATGTAATGGGCCCCCTCTGGACCCCATCTCCGCTGACCATGCCCCACTTGGTACACAAGTTAATCCACTCTACTTTGGAACTCTGCCCTTTGAGCCGTCCTGATTAGTGACTGAGCGCAAACCTAACATAATTGGCCAACCACAGTGTTTTACATTCCATCTGGCATATTTATAAGTTGGCTCCTCCTAATAGAATGTATGATAGAATAGGCATCTAGGTTGTACAATGGATAGAGTGTCGGGGTGGAGTCAAGGAGACTCATTTTCCTGAGTTCAAACCAGGCTTTAGACGCTTACTAGGTGTGTGACGACTCTGGGTAAGTCACTTAACCTGTTTGACTCAGTTTCCTCATCTGTAAAATGAGCCGGAGAAGGAGATGGGAAATCACTCCAGTGTTGCAATGGTAATACAATTTGAAGATCTTCCCATCCATTAATAGGTCCATGTGACCTGTGTGAGTCACATGAGTCTGAGTCACATGGAAGTCTGAGTCACATGAGCCTGTGGTGGGAGGAGCTTGCTGAATGGGTGGAGCAGGAAGGGTGGAGCAGAGCTAAGAGGAAGTGAGATCCAGCAGTAAGAGCTGGGAGAGAGATACCAGAGTAGCAGCATGAGTGAGTGAGAGAAGGGGTGATTTTGTCCTTGTTTGTGGGAGGCCCTGACAGAGAGAAGGCTTGGGGATGGTGGGGCCCCCTGCATTGCTAAAGTGTATAGATTTCTTTGTGGCTATGATGGATTTGGCTTTCTGGTGTTTGAATAAATGTTTTGGTTCCGCCTTCCGTGTAGAGAGTCTGTTATATTTTGCCATTCGGAACTAAGCTGTCCTATTCATAGCATTTGCTGTGAGTATCACATTGGCACTACAAGTATCTTTGCCAAGAAAATCCCAAATTGGGGTCATGAAGAGTAGGACACAACTGAAGAAAATGACTCAACAACAATAGAAAGTAAATTTCTTGAGGGCAAATATTGTTTCATTTTTGTATATGTGACTATAGGACCTAGCTTATTGGATGTCATAGAGTGGGTTTTTAATAAATATTTTTTCATTCATTCATTCATTCATTCATTCCATCAAGTCTTGCTCTCAAACGCTTTTCTCACCAATATGAAATCAAAGTGAACAAGTGCTTATCAGCCTTACCTCTAAGAGGAGAAGTTGCATCTTTTTATTTCTTCTATTTTTTTTTTCGCAGTGGGGAAGGCAGAGCAATTGCAGTTAAGTGACTTGCCCAAGGTCATGCAGCTAGTAAGTGTGTCAAATATCTGAACTCAGGTCCTCCTGACTCCAGAGCCCCTACTCTACTCACAGCGCCACCTAGCCGCCCCCAAGGAGTATTTGCATCTTAATAAAATCCTGAAAGTCACACTACATAGGCTGATAACTGGCTCCCTCCTGGTAGTGTGCTTCCTTCCAGTCATCCTCTCACAATTGCTCAGCTTTATGTAATCATATTTCTGGTGGAGCGGGCATCTGACTAAAATAACAGCAACAACAACCTTTTCTTAGTTAAAAAACAATTAAGGGGAATTAGGGTATACTTTGGAATATACTCCACAGCCATGGGGCTTTGTCCTTTCTCACTTGCATCAAACACAGTGAAATGGGTGGTGAAATAAAGGAGGGTTTGGTAGAGATATTAGCTCCATCTGTGTGCTCTAGGAGACTTTACTTTATGAAGTTTGCAGAGATAGTCCCAGCAGATCATACTAGTTTTCCCACTCTTCTATTGTTCACAAAAGAGACTTGACCTTAAATATATGATCAAATTTATGGTCCCTCATATTTTAATTCCCATAAAATTGCTTATATGTCTAAGAATGAAGCTAATGAATGCTGAAAATTTTAATTTTTTTTAAATTTCTGTCCCCTGTTATCTTCCATCCCAGTTTCCTCCTATATGCCCAGCTTACCCAGATTCTTCCCCATCCCATCGTGGTGGTAGATCACAAAGGTTTACCTCTGTTTGAGAAAAAAAATTAATGCTTTGGGGTTGTTTTCCAGAAACAATTTAATATACTATTAATCTACATTTAAGTCATTTCTAGATTGGAGAGAGATATTACCAAACTTTTAGAGTTCCTCACGTCCTTCAACATTAACTCTCTGCCTCAAGATTTCAAATGGCATTTATTTGAGTCTTGAGCAAGGAAAAAAAAATCTTAAAATACTGTTTTTATTCCAGAACTGATCAACTAAATTACTATCCTGTTATTAGATCACTCATTCAATGCACCAGAGTTAAGCAAAAGATTTTTCTCCATTCCATGGATATTTTAATTCTTCCTCAATGGAGAAGGATGAGTGTTAGCTCACCAATCTCTTCAGGTAGATGGGGAGATTTGTTATTATCCTTAATTTATTTCCTCAGAAAAAAGTCTTTTAACATGTCACCTATCACCCACCTTTAAAAGAGACTTTTCTCTGGAGTCTGGAAAGGGGAAAGGAGGGGAAGATATTAATATTTCTATATGAACAAATATCAAATAAATACAGTAAATATTTATTTAAGAGGTTTTCAATAAGTTTTAGACATACTTTTACTATTCCTTTATGTGTATGGGGGTATATAGGGTGTTTAAGAAGACTAGTATCTCTGGTATGAGGGCTTGCTGAACCCTTTTCAGGGCTGCTTATCCGACTGATTTCCAACTGATCACCCAAATCTCACCTGAGGCTCCAAGAAGCTATAGTATGCACAGCAGCCACACCCTGGTAAATTGTCTAGGCAGATGGGCTAAACCAGGTTGAATAACAACAGGCCTCAGACCTGTCAGTGATAGGGGGATGCCTATTCCAAGTAAGTAAAAGCTTTCCCTGGTGGAATGGGTGGATGAGAATAATTGGTTCCAACAGCCATGAAGGCAGCAATAAAACCTCTTTGTGTCTACTTTCCTCATCCATAAAATAGGGGAGGAGACTTCTAATCTTCTAATGCAGAGGTATAAAATTCCACTGGCCTATTAAATTATAATTATGAAATGTTTGACAAAATAATATACAACATAGATAGCATTAATTTGTGGTCTTTTAAGTCAATATGGACCCACAGTGATCCTTTTCCATTTGAATTTGACACCATTGGTCTAAGGAACCTTCTAGCCTTAAATCTATGACTCTGCTTTGTTATGCTTTGAAGTTAGTGCATCAGTGTCTTCTCTTTTCTAGTCATACATGTCCTTAATGGTGACTTTTACTGTGTTTCACATATAAACCAGCCTTGATAACGTGCTGCAGTCAACATATATTCATCATGTGTGTCTGTCTATTGCACTTTGGATCATCTACAACTTTTTTCTTTCGTGTCTTTTTTTGTTTTCTATGGTTTGGAGTCTTAAAACATCACAGGAAGGGTACTAGTGTTTAATAGGTAGGTTTCTGTGGCAGTAAACAGGTTGAGATCCTTTGAAAGCACTACATAATTTCTCAAATATGATTGCTTGTGTTCTCATTCTCCTATTCAGCTGTTGGCATATTTATCATACAAATGCAGCACCTCTCCAATATACACATGTGGACAGATGAACTCAAGGAGTTACCTGTCCAATTTGAATAATGTTATCTTTAATTTACTTTTCATCAACTTTGCTTTTATTGGTGTAGAGTAAACTATTTTCTTGCTATTTACCTTTGATCTCTCTTTGAGGAGACTTGATAGTGTCCCAAGACTTAAAGTGATCTATGAAATCATCTTTAAACAGGAATAATTGGAGAACATTGAATCAACATGTCTCTCTGTTGTATGCCTCTCTTGAGATTCATATTCAGTCTGTTTAACTCAAATTGATATATTCATGGATTGTAATAGTGTTATCCCTCCAAAAGAAATGTGTGTATACAGACACATACATATATATAATACTTTTTTGACATTAATGCTTTCACTCAAGGTAATAATTCTAAGTAGAAGGTTTAGTTATTTTTAGCTTGATCCTTTTCATGTAGGACAAATGTCACATTTAGGTAGCCTTTAGTGTGGAACTCAGCTAAGATTTGCTTAGTACAGGGCTTAGCCCCTAGTAAGTACATAATGTATGCTTCTTTGTTTATTTGTTCATTAGAGATGCTAATGTAAAAAGATAGATTTAATCTCAGTAGGTATTATTGAGGTTTGATGGGATGAGACCCCATGACTGTGATATGGTTCTGCAAACATATACATTATTCCTAAAGAACAGAAAACAAGGTAAAAAGGATCAGAGAAGTCATGTAGTTTAAGAAGATCTGAGAAACCAGTTTGGAGAAATGTGGTAGAAATAAGTTGACTAAAAATAGAAGAATGGAGTCAACAAAGTCCGCTTTGTTGTAGGCTACTTTGTTAAACCTTTAGGGTTGAAATGCACAAGCTAGGATGCTGTGTGTGCCTTGATTGGCCCCCATCAAGGCTTGGGGGGAATCTGTGTTTGCCTCAACTGGCCCCCATTGAGGCTTAAGGGGTGCCTGTCTCTATTGGCCCCATCAAGACATAAAGGCATACAACAGAGAGACATGTTGATTTAATGTTCTCCAATTATTCCTGTTTAAAGATGATTTCATAGATCACTTTAAGTCTTGGGACACTATCAAGTCTCCTCAAAGAGAGATCAAAGGTAAATAGCAAGAAAATAGCTTACTCTACACCAATAAAAGCAATGTTGCTTCCCTGCCCCTCACTTCTTGCCAGCCCCTGTGAGGATGTTGTAGGAGTTGGTGCTCAGCAACCCTCGTGAGAAGGTTAGACAGAATAAAGTCTACATGGTTTAATTAAAGTAGGATTGTTAACCCCTTCGAAGCTGTCTTTCCTTTATAAAAACAGATCAAATCGGCTAACATGACAAAACAGGAAAATAATAAATGCTGCAGAGAATGTGGGAAAATTGGAACATTAATACATTGTTGGTGGAGTTGTGAACCGATCCAGCCATTTTGGAGAGCAATTTGGAACTATGCCCAAAGGGGTATAAAAATGTGCATACCCTTTGATCCAGAAATACTGCTCCTAGGGCTATATCCCAAAGAAATCACACAAGTGGGAAAGGGACCTGTATGTACAAAAATATTTATAGCTGCTCTTTTTGTGGTGGCAAAGAATTGGCAATCAAGGGGATGCCCATCAATTGGGGAATGGCTGAACAAGTTGTGGTATATGAATGCAATGGAATACTATTGTGCTATAAGAAATGGGGAAGATACAGACTTCATGATAACCTGGAAAGACTTACACGATTTGATGCTGAGTGAAAGTACCAGAACCAGGAGAACATTATACACAATGACAGACATATTGATTCTGTGATGACTAACTTTGATAGACTTGGCTCTCCTCAGCAATACAAGGCACAAAGACAGCTCTAAAGGACTCATGATGGAAAAAGCTGGCTACATCCAGAGAAAGAACTGCGGAGTCTGAATGCAGATTGAGGCAAACTATTTGCTCTCTCTCTCTTTTATTTTTTTGGTTTTGTTTCTTCTCTCTCATGATTCATTCCGTTGGTCATAATTCTTCTTTGCAACTTGACTATTGTGTAAATAAGTTTAATGTGAAGGTTTACATACAATCTATATTGGGCTGCATGCTGTCTTGGTGGGGCAGGGGGGAGGGGAGTGAAGGGAAGAAAATTTGAAACTCAAGAACATGGAAAACTAAGTGCTGTAAACTACACGATTTGACTTACACGATTTGATGCTGAGTGAAAGTACCAGAACCAGGAGAACATTATACACAATGACAGACATATTGATTCTGTGATGACTAACTTTGATAGACTTGGCTCTCCTCAGCAATACAAGGCACAAAGACAGCTCTAAAGGACTCATGATGGAAAAAGCTGGCTACATCCAGAGAAAGAACTGCGGAGTCTGAATGCAGATTGAGGCAAACTATTTGCTCTCTCTCTCTTTTATTTTTTTGGTTTTGTTTCTTCTCTCTCATGATTCATTCCGTTGGTCATAATTCTTCTTTGCAACTTGACTGTTGTGTAAATAAGTTTAATGTGAAGGTTTACATACAATCTATATTGGGCTGCATGCTGTCTTGGTGGGGCAGGGGGGAGGGGAGTGAAGGGAAGAAAATTTGAAACTCAAGAACATGGAAAACTAAGTGCTGTAAACTAAAGATAAAAGAAATCTAATTAAAAAATAAAAGCAGATCAAATAATGTGTGATAGCAGGCCATTCTGGGTGTGCTAGGATGCTTGCTAATACATTTGCCTAAAGTCACACAGGTAGTGACAAAATGAGGATTTGAACCCATATCCTCTGATCACAAATCTAGGTACTCTTTCCACTGTCCCTTTTTGCCTCCCGAAGGTAAAATACAAGGTCATAAAATGATAGATTTAGAATTGGAAGCAGCCTTGGACATCATATATTCCAATTTCTTCATTTTGCTTATTTTGTATACGAAGAAATTGAGGCCAAGAAAAACTAAATGGATTGCCTAGGGTCATACAGCTAGAAAGTACCAGAGGTGGTATTTGAACCATGTTCTTTCTGATTCCTTGTCATTATATACAATGCTGCTCCCAGGTAGTGGGTGGTCCCGAGAATCTTTTAATATTGGCCAAGATGGCAGCTGGAAAGCAGGGACTTGCTTAAGCTCTCCCCCTGGTCCCTCCAAACACCTATAAAAATGGCTCTGAACAAATTCTAGAACTGCAGAACCCACAAAATAGCAGAGGGAAGCAGGGCTCCAGCCCAGGACAGCCGGGATGGTCACAGGGAAGGGTCTATTACATGGAGCTGGGAGAGCGCAGAGCCCAGCGTAGGCCGCACCAGGACCAACCAGACCAGGAGCTGGGCAGAACAGGCCCTAGCGCCTTGAATCAGTGAGCCATGGCAGTTACTAGACTTCTCAACCCTCAAACACCAAAGACAACAGAGCAGGTTAGCAGGAAAAGCTTCTGGGACAGGGTAAAAGGAGTTCATGGTTGGCCACTGCCCTGAGGGTAGAGGAGGTGGTATAGCTCTGAGGCTGCTTTCAGAGCTACAGCTACAGTTGCTTCTGGCCCCAGGCCCACCAGGTAGAAGGAATTAAGCTTCGGATTAGAGCAGGAGTGCAAAGCCTGCTTTGCCCTGCCGGGATCTGGGCCAAAATCCTGTTTGGCAGTTCTTGGGGGAGAAGGAGCACTGGCGTGGCAGAGCTTGCTGTGTAGAAGTAGCTCTGAAAACAGCAACGCAGCCCCTCAAGCTTGGGACAAAGTATTCTCTACTCTATAAGCAGTTGTACCCCGACAAAAAGCTCAAGAGTCAAATAGTTGGCTGGGAACACGAACAGGCAGCGAAAATAGTCTCAGATTCAGACTCAGACTTTGGAATCTTTTTTGGTGACAAAGAATACCAAAACATACAGCCAGAAGAAGTCAACAAAGTCAAAGAGCCTACATCAAAAGCCTCCAAGAAAAATATGAATTGGTCTGAGGCCATGGAAGAACTCAAAAGGGATTTGGAAAAACAAGTAAGAGAAATAGAGGAAAAATTGGGAAGAGAAATGAGAGTGATATGAGAAAACCATGAAAAATGAGTCAATGACTTGCTAAAGGAGACCCAAAAAATACTGAAGAAAATAACACCTTAAAAAATAGACTAACTCAAATGGCAAAAGAGCTCCAAAAAAGCCAATGAGGAGAAGAATGCCTTGAAAGGCACAATTAGAATGGAAAAGGAGGTCCAAAAGACCACTGAAGAAAATACTACCTTAAAAATTAGATTGGAGCAAGTGGAAGCTACTGACCTTATGATAAATCAAGATGTTACAAAACAGAACCAAAGGAATGAAAAAAATGGAAGACAATGTGAAATATCTCATTGGAAAAACCACTGACCTGTGTTTTAACAATCCAGCTAGCAGCTTCTGTGGGGGCATAAGATCCCCCCACAGCCGGCACCAGGAGGCTGCTGGGCATGCCGGAAAAGCACATGTTCTTTTTATCTGCTTAAACAAGGAGAACACAGTGAAGGGGTTGACCAGCTTACTTTAATCCAGTGTTCAGTTAGCATACAGACAACATTCATTTAGTTCAGGGGAAAACACCAGCATTCAGTTAGCATTCAGTTAGTTCAGGGGAGCATACACACAAGCATCAAGAGACATACTTTAGGGGAAAAAACCAGCACCCTGAGGTTCAGAACTTCATTTAGTTCAGGGGAAAAGAACCAGTACCCCGAACCTCAAAACCAAAATACAAACAAATTACAAATATCAACAAACAGACCCAATACAATTCATAGTTACCAACATCTGGGCTCGGCCTGAGAGCAAGGGCTGGCCCAGAGTCACACTCCCCACCGCTTGCTGCACCAACCGGAAAAGGAAAGAGTGCTCTTCAAGCTGTCCTTTCCCCTCTTATAGAGTTTTTGACATCATCAAGTGCTTCCTGAATGACCAGGGCTGATAGGTTCTTGAGTTGGCCTCTCCCCCTAGCGTAGACTAGGTTAACACCCAATAGGGCATGGCTCTGGAATCAACACCTCCCCTCAGCCAGCCCCATGACTCATCACACAGGAAGTTCTCTGATTCCTGGCATGGTCGCTGGGCTTTCTGCCCCAGAAGAGAAGCCCCCAGTGCCCAGCGAGGCTCAATGAGGTAAGCTGAGTCACTCAAAGAAAACAAAGGTCACTCTGGTTACAACCTGGAGAATAGATCCAGGACTGATAATTTAAAAATTATTGGACTACCTGAAAGCCATGATCAAAAAAAGAGTCTAGATATCATTTTTCAAGAAATTATCAAGGAAAACTGCCCTGATAGTCCAGAGCTAGAGGGTCAAATAGAAATTGAAAGAATCCACCAATCGCCTCCTCAAAAAGATCCCCAAAAGAAAACTCCTAGGAATATTGTCGCCAAATTCCAGAGCTCGTAGATCAAGGAGAAAATACTGCAAACAGCCAGAAAGAAACAATTTGAGTATTGTGGAAGCACAATCAGGATAACATGAGATCTAGCAGGGATCAAAGGGCTTGGAATATGATATTCCGGAGGTCAATGGAGCTAGGATTAAAACCAAGAATCACCTACCCATCAAAACTGAGTATCATGCTCCAAGGCAAAATATGGATTTTCAATAAAATAGAGGACTTTCAAGCTTTCTCAGTGAAAAGACCAGAGCTGAATAGAAAATTTGACTTTCAAACACAAGAATCAAGAGAAGCATGACAAGGTAAACGAGAAAGAGAAATCATAAAATATTTACTAAAATTGAACTGTTTTGTTTACATTCTTGCATGGAAAGATGATGTGTGTAATTCATGAGACCTTTCTCAGTATTAGGGTAGTTGAAGGAAATACATACATACATATATATATATATATATATATATACATATATACATATATATATACGTATATATATATGTATATAGGTATGTATGTATATGTATATACAGAGGGCACAGGGTGAGTTGAATATGAAGGGATGATATCTACAAAACATAAAATCAAATTAAGGGATGAGAGAAGAATATATTGAGAGAGGGAGAAAAGGAGAGATAGAATGGGGTAAATTATCTCATGTAAAAGTGGCAAGAAAAAGCAGTTCCTTTGGAAGGGAAGAGGAGCAGGTGAGGGGAAATGAATGAATGAATGAATCTTGCTCTCATCAGATTTGACTTGAGGAGGGAATAACATACACACTCAATTGGGTATCTTACCCCACAGGAAAGAAGGAGGAAGGTGATAAAAAAAGGGGGGGATGATGGAAGGGAGGGCAGATGGAGGAGGAGGTAATCAAAAACAAACATTTTCGAAAAGGGACAGGGTCAAGGGAGAAAATTGTATAAAGGGGGACAGGATAGGAGGGAGCAAAATAGTCTTTCACAACATGAGTATTGTGGAAGGGTTTTACATAATGATACATGTGTGGCCTATCTGGAATTGCTTGCCTTCTTAGGGAGGGTGGGTAGGGAGGGAAGAGGGGAGAGAATTTGGAACTCAAAGTTTTAAAAGCATATGTTCAAAAAAAAGTTGTTTCTGTATGCAACTTGGAAATAAGATATATAGCTAATGGGGCATAGAAATCTATCTTGCCGTACAAGAAAGTAAGGGAAAAGGGGATGGGAGGAGTGGGGTGACAGAAGGGAGGGTTGGCTGGGGAATGGGACAATCAGAATATATGCCATCTTGGAGTTGGGGGGGAGGGTAGAAATGGATAGAAAATTTGTAATTCAAAATCTTGGGGAAATCAATGCTGAAAACTAAAAATATTAAATAATAATAAGAAGAAAAAAAGAATCTTTTAATATCCCCTGAAGGATGCACTCTGTAACAGTAACCAGGGGAGGGGAGTAGGGGGAGGGTGTGGTTTTGTTCCCCCTTCCAACAGAGACTTAACTCCTGTTTAGCTTTGTTCCTGCACTAGCCCTAGGAATTACTTTCATCCATGGGCCTATTAGGGGCCAGGAGCAAGAGAGACCAGTGGAGAAAGAGTACTCAGGGCCTGGAATGCCAGGGTGCCTCCAGGGGCTATAGCCCCAGTCCACAGGGGGAAACATGGGTTCTGGTCTTTACTGATCTGATCAAGGTAGTGCCCTAAAATGTCTAAAACTTTGGGTCAAATCTAATATGATGAAATTTCAGAGGAGTAAATGCAAACGTCATTCATTAAGTAAACAAACTAACTGATAAATACGATTTAGGTGAGGCAGGGCTAGGCAGCAATTGCTCTTAAAATGGTCTGGGAATTTAGTGTGCTGCAATCTCAATAAGAATCAATAGCCTTACATGGCACCACTAAAAGCTAATGTAATCCATTGTATTGAGAGAATTATGGTGTTCAGGATTAAGAAGGCAATGACCTCTGGCCATCATCAGACCATCTTTGCTATGCTCTGTGCAGTGTTGAGTGATACATCACACCCTTCACGCTACTCACATGGCCACCATCTATGTTCAAGTCCTCATTACCTTTTTCTGCACCACTTCAACAGTCCCTCATTGGTCTCCCTTTTTCTGCTCTTTCCTGTCTCTCTAATGCCTCCCTCAACTAGCTACTAAGAACATATTCCTAAAACACAAGTCTGATGATATTCCTTTCCTGCTCCAGGAATCCTGGTAGTTGCCCTTAGCCCTGGAATAAAATATAAATCCCTTTGTTTGCGAAAGGCACTTAAAGCCTTTCATGCCTGGCTCTAGTCCACCTTTCCAGACTTATTACAAATCAGTTTCTTCCACATGATCTAACAAAAATGGCTTGCTTACTATTCCTCATACAAGACATTTCATTTTCCGTCTTTGAACATTCTCTGTTGCATAGAATCCCTGAACTAATCAAAGCTCAACTCAGGTTTCACTTTTCTCAGGAAGCCCAATTTCCTCCCTTGCTGATACCTTCCTTACCCAAAATGACTTCATAGCTACTTTATATATATTTTACATCTAACGTTCCATGTATGTGTTCTCTCCAAATAGGATTTAAGGCAAGACCTTAAAGGCAAGGACTTTTTATTTTGTATTTGTATCTCCAAGACATAGTGCAATATTTGGTACATAGTAGGTGCTTAATGAGCACTTATTAGAAGGAAGAAAAAGGAAGGAAGGAAGGAAAGAAGGAAGGAAGGAAGGAAAGAAAAAGAAAGAAAGAAAGGAAGGAAGAAAGAAAGAGAAAGAAAGAAAAATGAAGGCAGGAAAAAAGAGAGGAAAGAAGAAAAAAGGAAAGAAGAAAGGAAGGAAGAAAGGAAGAAGAAAAAGAATGAAGAATAAATTACTTAATGAGACCTGCAAGAGGTTTCCCTTCTGTTTCTAGAAGTAGTCCCTTGTACTAGGGAATGCCCAAAGATACTTGTAGTAGTAGCATATGGCTCACAGGGTTGTTACAAGAATCAGGTGAGCTAATGTATATAAAGTGCTTTGCAAACTTTATGGTGCCATAGAAATTTCTGTTAATTTAATCTTTAAGAATCACACTTATGTTTGATTCTTTATCCTTTTGAAGAACTTTCTTCTCAACAAATAATTTTAGTCTTCTCACCAAACACCCCTTCAACCTTAAAATCTCACTCATTTTCCTAGCACATATTTACATTAATTAAAATATTCTTCAATTATTTGGTGTTATTTTCACAGATAGAGGAGTTCTTCACCGTTTTATTCTCTAATTTTATAGGTGCAAAAATGAACCCTGCTCCCCACCCCCTACCCCCATCCCCCAATAGGTTTCTTGCAGAAACACGTTAATGCCAAAATAGGATTAGGCTTGAAGAAGCTGAGGCTCAGAGATTTCAAGGTCATTGTCCAGGTCATTGTATTCCATTTACCCATCGAGTGACTTCTCCTATCCTTCTTTACACCTCATAACATTAGAGCTTAGAGGTCATCTAGAGCAACCCCTCACTTTATCAATAAGATAATTGAGGTCCAGAGAGTGACCCATGTTACATGTTTAGTGGGTGGCAGGATTCAAATAAGAACCTGGATCTCTTAACTGGCATGCCATCTGGTGTTTTTTCCCTCTATCCCCTGCTGTTTTTGAAAGGGATTCTCATCTCATGAATCCATCCTTCTGAGTCCTTTGAACAGCAAGGTTCATATGACAATTCGTCAACAATATCTTTCATTTCTTTATTTTTTCTCATAGCAACAGCCATTGGAGGTAGTTTAGTATTACTTTCCCTTGTTTATAAAACATGATGAGGAACAGAGTGACGTTATGCTGCCTTTCCAACGCAGGTTTCAATGACTTGGAATTTGATCTAAGACAGTTTTCTTTTTTGTTTCCATGACTCTATTTTGAATCCATGTTTGTTGATCAGAATCACAGAATGTTAGAGCTGGAAGGGACCTGAGAGGTCAGTAAGTCCAAGTTCAACCCCCACCCTGCCTCAGACAGAGGAGGGAACTGAATAGTTAAGTGACTAGCCAAATACAACCTGTAAGTCACAAAGCTGGTATCCAAAACCAGCTCTTTGACTTTTGAGTCCAGTGTTCTTTCATATAATTCATTTCTCAATGGTATAACTATGTGATTCAA